>NW_028281020.1:1832500-1990000 GCF_059751285.1 Brachycentrus maculatus | reverse complement strand
GACTTCGACGAAGGTTAAAAGAAACCCTAAAAGTGCCGAAATGTTCGTCCATCGCCAAAACTTACAGCCCGCTCCGCAAGAATCAGATTTCAATTGTGAAATATTTGACCTGGCGGAGAACTGTAACCTCATTACACATAATTCGCAAGTTTACGAAGTCAATAGCTCCGATATTTTTAGTAAAGATTTATCGTCCGAGATCAAATTCGATACTTCTAATCCCAATAACTACGAAAAACTCAATTCAAATAGAGAAATCGACACAACTTCCAGCGAAAATTTTTCAAAAACAACGAGCGAGATCTCGTTTCACGACGAGATCAGGAACAAATCACGATACAACAACGGAGTTTCTGCAAATGAGAGTGGAAGTGATACATCGTGCGAATCGTTTAAAACTATCGAATGCGATTCTTCCGTCGCAGCACTTGGAGAAAATGGAGAAAATAACGCAACGCCAACGATCAACAGTTTGCGGACGAGAACATCCAGTGACGCCGACACATCGTGGAAAGGTCGATTCGCCGAACAGAGAATATCTCCACGCAAGAGAAATAGAATTCCTTGTCGATCTAAGCGCAACAGACATAAAAGTGTATCGGATCCCAGATGCATTTCACTTTATAGCTCGGCGTCTAGTAAAAACCAGGAAACTGACGGAACTGAGGCCGAAACCGAATTACATAATGTCAATGACGAAAGTGCATTGTTCGAACGCAATCTCGCGAAGGAGCGCGGAATCGTTCACGGAAACGGGTTTTACAATATCGACAACGAAAATGATTACGGTAATTGCTCCGCAATATCTAGAAACGACGTTCTTCCCATCGTTCAGAGATACGATCCCGATGCAGTTTTTAGGAGATATAATTACGGAAGACATCCTAGTTTTACACGACCTAGTCAGGATTTTATCGCGAGAAGTGAGTCCATCAATCGGAGTGTATCACCAACGAATGATGTCGAAGAAGGGAGTGTCGTCGGGAGAGCTGATCAGACCGTATCAAACAGTAATAATTTATCAGTTAGTGAATCCGGTACAGATAGTTTGTCGAACAGCGCTACCGGGAGCTTGTGCGGGTCCGGCGGTCCTTTGGAAAACTTTTCGGCGCTGTACTGCTCGTATTCCAGGAGCATCCCCAAGTCGAGGAGTTGCGCGGAGTACGGCTCGGCGGGAAGTGCCGCGAGTGCGGGCAGCGCGGCGCGCCCCCTGTCGCTGGCGGCGCGCAGGGGCGCCGTGCGGCACCGCAACGCCGAGGAGGCGCTGTCGAGCCTGCTGTGGCAGCCGTACGAGTGCCGGGAGGGGGGCGCGGCGCGCGGCGGAGCGCATTTGCTCCTCGCTGCTCGGTATGGGGAGACGTGCGCGGCCGCCATGCGCCTAACGGTCCCCGCGCCCGCGCACTGCCGGAGCGGCAGTGACCCCAAGCCGCCGCCGGCCGACTGTGTGAGTGCCAGTGTGAACGGTGTCAGTGACAACCCCGTAAGTGTGAACGGTGAAGTGATCGTGACGAGTTCCTGCGGGGTGAGCCAGACCGCTATCCAGCACGGCCCGTGCCGCAGCTGGACGTCGTGCGGGGCGCAGACCGAGGAGCCCCCGGCGCCCCCGCCGGCGCCCCCCCTGGCGCCGCCCCCCTACAGCACGCTGCCGCACGCGCACCCCGCGCTGCACGCCCTGCCCCACCCCCTGCCCCTGCCCGTGCAGCCGCACGCCTACCCCTTTCAGCCAGTCAGCCTCAGAAGGTAACGTGAATACCATATACCACCACCTTCAGCTCTTCACTCCCCAAGAGTGCTGTAGATTCTAGCCAGTGTCATTTTTTACCATCTCCAAATAAGCGTACCTTCGTGAACATTGCTCGTCAAATGCAACAATACTCTCAACTAAAATAAACACTTCCTAAAACCTAGAAGTTTTTTTAGATTAGAGTTGCATTTATTATTTACCTTTCTGATTACGTACAACGTTTATAGATCATTGAGTGGTTTTTTGATTCTTCTAACTTTAAAAAAAATGTTTTGATAGATCTTGTGTGGACCAATCAGGAACTTCTCAGCATTTGCTCATTGCTGGGAGGAAACTAGGTAAAACTCCTCAGGAGGACTGTTGACTGTCGTCTTATGTACGACATATTTATGTAGGACTATCTTCAAGAAACCAAAATAAAAGCATGTTCACATTCATCACACATTCACATAAAATCATTGGCTTTAATGCTTTTACTACAAAATACTATCATGAATTGATTGGGTACTTTACTTAGTGGTAACATCAACTCATTTTTAATTCAAATTTTACTGAGTACAAACTACTATTTGCCAAGTAAAATTTTAAGTACAAAATCTTAAAAATATTAATATTATTTATTATATCGGATACTGGATTATTCCCCCTACGGATGAGATGTCAATTTTAAAGGCATCTCAACTTAATATGAAACGTGTATCATTCATCTCTTTGTTATGAAGGAAGATGGAAGTCCTAGCATCCCAGGGCTTACGACCTGGTATTTGGCTGCCCATTATGGGCAGAATGGTGAACTTTGCACAAGTGTATTAAGTTATCGCTTAAGCCAGCCAAATGCTTAGATAGTAAGACTTGTAAGCCCTGGGATGGCTCAGACTACCATCTCTTTCATAACAAAGAAAAGAATGATGCATGTTTCATATCAAGTTCAGATACATTTTAAATACTAAATGCTAATTAACGAGTCCCAAAAACATCGCGTTTTTTTTTTAAATTTATTTCTTTTCTCAATGTCGACTTTTCGACTTCTCTTACATCTCAAACATTATCATCCTATTTCTCATATCCTAATAAACAGCCTTCCTGATAACTACATACGATATGTCCTAACTTCTCGGAAACTTTTTAGTACTCTCACGTCCTCTGTAAAATCAGTAATTCGATTTCGATGTAAACAATTCATTCCAAGAGTTGGACATTCCGCTTTCTTACTTTTAGAAGTTGGATTTCTCAAAAATTCTCCCGTTTAAACGAATTCCGAGAAAAATAAGGAATTTTGAGCGAGAAAGTTCCAAACTAAAGAGTCTTTGCATAATAATTTAGACTCACCTTATTTTTAAAATCTCTTCTGAAATATGGGAATTTTACTCGAAGAATGGGAAAAGATAACTCGATTTTTTTATTCATTTATGTCATGATGATAAAAATGAAAACGTGTTTTTTTTTATTAATATTTCACACCTGTTTTATTCTGCCTGGAGAAAACTTTTTCAATAGTGAAAACAATCGTGTAAGTTTTCTTAATTCTTTGGTTTAGATTTCAATTATTAAACTATAAATGTATGTGGATGAATACATAAAATAAAAATTTCATTAATTTTCATGTTAAAGTGGTTGTAAACCCCTGGGGTTAATAAATCGAATAATAAATTGAAAAATTGAAGTTGGCAAAAGCAGGATGAAAGTAGATTGAATGCAGGCGAATTGCGATCTTCCAGACTAATGTGTAGTAAAACTATGTATAATAGACATTTCGAATGGTAAAATATGGAAAGAAAGTAAAATGTAAAAGCTTTATAGGTAAAATTAAGAAAAGATGGTCTGGATATGTGGAACGATGAGTGAGAAAGAACGGTAAATCAAATATATGGGGCGAATGTAGTTGGAAATAGGTGCAGAGGAAGATCAAGAAAAACTTGACATGATCAAGTATGTCAAATGCTTGAAACGGTCAGGTCAGGAGTCGGATTAATCAGCGGTTGTGTATTATATGAAGACATGCATAAATGTAGAAGAGCCCAAGATTGTTTGCAAAGAGATATGGCGTTCAATTCTCTCTGCCTACCTAAGCGGGGTAGTGGTTAGTTAAATAAATTATAAATTCAGTGTTCAGAACAGTTACAGAAAATTTAACGACATTCTCTTCTTTTCATTAATTTTGCTACGACTTATTTTATCTGTTGACATATAAAAATTGGCAATTAAAACTGACCGTAAAATCTACCGTTTTATCAATACGGGGATTGAAGAAGTAGCATCCTTAACAGCCTCACTCAAAGTCGTAATTTTCTTCACCAGAAGCCTTAAAAAAGGCTGCGTTTATAGACGTAATTACAACGCGAGCGGTAAATGTTACTTATGTAAAAAATCTTGGTATCTAAATGAGTGGCATTGTTCTAATGACCTAACGACAGAATGCAAGTATTCACTACTTTAGTAAGACGAGCTATGGGAACGCCAGAACACTCTCGGTACATGTACAAATGTACATAATAACAGTGTTAATTATTATGAACAAAACGGTACTCCGCGACAAGAAGTGTACAATTTAAAGAACTACCATAACTGTAGTGTTGAAAGGAATCAATTCAGGCGTAGAAGATGGTGTCTCGCTTGTGTGACGGCAAATTAGCGTCGTTAGTCGAATATACGACATTGCGAACATAAAAACTGCAAATCAGCTTCTGTCATTTTATTGACTGCGAGCCAGACAGAACTTTCTATTCAAATTACAGAGATTTAACTACATTTTGTTTGAACAGCGCGACAGAATTGTGCGTGATTTTGGGATATTTTTTTAAAAACATTTATTTGTAAAAAGTAGAAAATTCAACTAAGTTAATTTTCCAAACTGTAAAGAAATATTCAGGGTTCAAAATGACCGTTTCTCAATAATAATAATTGAATATATTTATGTAATAAGCTCAATATTCGATTCGGTTTCGATTCCCGCCAAGTGTAAAATAAATTCAAGAAAGATTTCTTTTCAATCGGTCTGGGTGTTTGTGATGTGTTTTTCATATTTACCTTCCCTATCTTACGTACAGAAAAGCCTGTAAATGTAGAGGCTTTGGGGGTTATTCCTTTAAAAAATAAAAATCAAAAACATTTTTATTGCTGTATGTTTGAAATTAAAAGATATGTTATCTTTGGGTTACATTTCAAATATCTAAATGAATTAATTCTTTGTACTTAAAAAGGGTACAACATTCAATCACTGTACTTTAAATGGAAAATGAAATGTGTCCTTAAGACGACATTTGGTAAAAATAGCACTTAATTAGTCTAACGAAATATCACTCAATTAAATTAAAACCATTTGTAAAAAATAGCGTTGAATTAGTCAAATGAGTTTATAAATAATGCAAATCTTTATACTTTCTTACACCAAGATATATGTTTTTCAAAACTTTGTTATCACCGTTCAATCATTTTCAATATCATTCTCGGCACAAAACACCATTTACGTTTTTGAAAATAAGACCACGAGTAGCGGCCCTTTGCAGGATAACAATGGTTTGTATCCTTGTCCATAGCAGCCTTTTGTGTCAGGTAGCTGGGTTGAGTTGTATGGCTCAGCCAGCCTGATCCTTGCTTGAAGGTTTATCGATTGTCCTTAGAAATAATGTCTCGTTTTCAATGTATCACAGGCTTTAAGTCAATGGTCCCAGGAGAAAGAAGGTTTCCTACATGTGCGCGAAGATTTTTTGCTCAGCATTTTGGGTAATCTTTTGAAATAAATATTTATATGCGCACCCTCACACTTTGTTACTTTTTCTTACGTTCTTTTAGTTATTGCGTAGATATATGTATCTGCAACAACAACATTAATTTTATTAACGTTTGAGGTTTGTACTCATGAACAAAAATAAATCTACCTTTGAAGTCGTAGGTATACAAACTATTTCAATGAAGCTTTTTTTTAATAATCAGCAATTTAATAAATTAATGATAAAGCGTGTTTTTTATAGGTTTATAAATTAAAATGAAATATATAAATACAATCAGATGGGTTTGTAACAAAATAATTTATTTGCTTTTTTTATTTGAATTAATATATTTAATATTTGTCAAATTATCATAAAATTGTGTTAGCTTTTCTTTTCTTTCTGTTAGAAGACGATTTCGTCTCTGTTCATGAATATTTTTCGTTGGGGGAAAAAAAACCTTTGAAAAATACTTAAAACGACTAGTCGGCTGATAAATCGTCTTAGAAATGACCTACATACCAGCGATACCTTTTATATATTAATATATCAATCAGCGATTTTATTTTTCAAAATGTCAACACCATTCGGCACTATTTTACTCTATTATTTGGTCCCAAGTATGGTAAGTTTACATCATCGAATAAACGTAAAGAATAATATACTGTTTTCGTTCTACTCTCCTAATAAGAGTGAGATTTCTCTTTTATCTATTATAATAATCACTTTTCTGTTACGTTTTTTTCTTCCAAATCACTTGTACTTTTTTCAGGCAACTATATTGAACCGATTTACGTAATATGATATTTAATGTGAACGATGATCTCATCAAATTGAATCTATTGTATATGATTGAAATTATCGATACGTTTTATAATAATACATCATTGTAAAAAAATAATAGTATCCTGACATCCATTTTTAATATTGTTTAGTAATAGTAAGCTCATTTTCAAACGTCTAGATCGGTCGCAAGATAATTTGGTATGATTTGAATTAATGCAGCAATATTTCTTTTGTAGTTGCTATGAGTGGTCTAATCTAATCCTTAGACTCCAGATTGTTTAACCGCTGTTGCCCAGCCACCATATTGAATTATAGTATTTTGTGAGGACTTTTACCATGTTTACGAAATACAGGCATTATTGTCACGATCCAGCTAGTATGAAACAAAAAAATATTTATAATTTATAATAACACCTAAAGATTTTAACAAATAGTAAAATATTAATATTATAAATATTTTACTATATCTTTTGTGACACGTATTTCGATGTATTCCGCATCATTATCAAACACCGTCACAATAGATATTAAGAAACGGTAGTAGGTAAGATACTACCCGCGAAGTGACTACCGAATCAATTAATGAAGAATATACATATATTATCCATTGATCTGGGAGATTGTGTTATATTTTTCGTTGCTTAGCTCCCATACTGAATTATAGTATAGTATTTTGTGAGGACTTTTACCACGTTTGCAAAATACGGGCATTATTGTCACGATCGTGCTGCAATATGAATTAAATAAATAATATTTTTTATTTTAATTTTACTATTTCTTAAAACATAATTTTACACGTGTTTCGAAGCACAAAAAAAATCATGTTTTTCTTTTGATGGAATTGGTATTATTTAACGTACAAAATGTATATATAACTAACTAACCAACTAACCATCACGCCGATTTCCTGCAGGGGTAGGCAGGGAAAATAGAACGCCACACCACTGTATTTACAAACATATTTCGCCTCTTCCACATTCATGCATCTCCTCATACATACCCGCCGATGATTTCGACTGTATACGAAATGTATATACATCATGTGTTATATTTTACGTACAAAATATATATAAATGTACATATAATTTTAACATACAAAATGTATAATTCATGTGATACATTTTACGTACAACATATATGTAAATGTACATATAATTTAACGTACAAAATGTATATTTCATGTGTAATATTTAACCTACAAAATGTATATGTATCATGTGTTATATTTAACGTACAAAATGTATAAAAATGTTTATATAATTTTAACGCACCAAATATATCGCTCAGTCCTTTTAAGAACGTCATAAATCAAAAATCGTCAATTTTCAGTTTTGCGTGTTTTCGGAATGCCCAGAAAATGTACTATATCCCAGCAAAAGAGGCATAGTTTTAACTTAATATTTACCCGCTACAGGGCAGAAAGTGCTGTTTTTGCATTTAGAAGAAAAGGTATTGTTTAATTATTTTTTTAAATATACTAAATATTTTTCAAATGGAGAAAAAACATTTAGGTTTAACATAAAAACATCAGTTGCACAGTAAAAAGTTTAATAAGTGGCTTGATATTTATTTTTAATAAATTGTATTATATTCTTAAACTTTAAAAACGTTCTCCTGAAAAATCATTTTTTTTGATTTTTGACGTTCTTGAAAGGAGTGAGCGATGTGTTATATTTAACGTACAAAATGTATAAAAATGCTTATATAATTTTAACGCACTAAATATATGTATAGCATTTTTTTGCATATCCATCATTGTTGTACGATCCGGTGATTAGTGTACGTTTGAACGTTTACAGCACCTACCCAGCGCATTGTTACGCGCAACTTCAGCACGGCACTGTTAACTCGAACACGAGAGAACAGTACTATCTCAGCATCTCTTCTCACCGCGCAAACCGGAATACCGTGTTCCCACATTGTACGAGTATCCGCGTCTACCTTTTTCTATACCTCGTAATTCTGTTTCAATGGGTTAAGCGTTAAGCAGTCGAACAATATCCTGTTTTGACGTCTTCATTTTCCGCGTTTTCTTTCAATGAACACATTTTTATATAATAATTTAAATGTTTTAATAGGTGATTGCCACTATTTTATTATTCACGTTATTACCTTTATTTTTTTAGCCAGTCTGTGCTTTCTCCGCCGAATCTGTCATAACGCGCTCTTTTGTTACTTTTTTAACGATTTTTTTAAAAATACATATTTAAATAATACAAAATAGTTGGTAAATATACAATACATTTCAAATATAACGTTTCTACCTCTCTTATAAAGTAGATACTTGTGTTTAGAGAGGGAGTTCGTTTTACTTTTTTTTAAAACAAAGTATATTAAAATTAAAAATACACAAAGTAAATTAAAAATGAAAAAAATATTATCTGGTATGGAGTCTAGGTAGTAATAAGATAATAGAATAATAGGTAGTATTAAGGAAATACATATAGTAATAAGATTATAAAAATTACTACTACTGACGTTTATCCACATCCAATGGTGCTTAGGACACTGCCACTTGTTTTCATATAATAAATTATCAAATTGATGCCATGTTAATTTGATAATTTATTATATGAAAACAATGTCCTTTTCCTTTGCTCTAGAGTCTAGATGCCAGTCAGGCTAACTTTAAATGTTGGTTTTAAAAGTTAAACACTGGTAGTAGACCACTAATCGAGTTTTATTTCATTTAACACAACTAGTTTCGAAAACTACAGATGTTTTCATCGACAGGTGATCACAAAAACTACGTGGTCTAATATGAGTGTTTAATTTTTAATAATCAACATGTATTTCCACAAATTTAATGCCAAATTAATAAGTAATATTAAGTGTTACATTGAAGAAACCCATATATTTTTTACCCCCGCGGAAATCGAACCCGAGACCTCCAGCATGGTAGCCAAATGTTATAACATACCACTATGGAGAATTAACGTACTGGAGGTCCCGGGTTCGATTCCCAGGGAGGATGAAATAAATATAAGTGATTTTTTCACTAAAATATTTATTCAATATTACCCTGGACTGGTACCTGAAGCGGAGGGCTGATTTCCTTTCCTTCATGTGTTAATGATCAAGATAACACTGCGTTTATATAATGCAGTGCCCTATGGATCATTGGGGTACGGATAAGGGTTTGAATGAATGAAATGGAGAATTATAAAAATTATACACATTTAATTTGAAAGTTAAAAAATACCTTTTCTTATATTTTTTGACAGATGTTAGTTGCGTTGTTAGTTCTGCGTTAGATTGGCAACATAATTTTTGTGTAATAAGAGAACTGTAAATTTGCGCAACTAATCTTATATTTGTATGTCCGTTTAAATCAGAGCATCCGTTGCAGAAACTCGCATAATATCTTTATTTGAGTAACACATAACTCGCTTGCGTAAGGCCTCCATTATTGCAGAAAAACAACCATGTTCTAGTCGGAAACACCCAGCTGGATACATTAAACAATGAACCACACGTGAACGTGAATGGAGCCATTCAGGACAAACTCAGCAATCTCCATGCGAAAAATTAAAACATTTTTGGAACTATCTTGCTTACCTAAACTAATTGTTTTGTGCACTGACAGGCGTGATGATGTAATTTTAAACTTAAACGATCGCTTTCAAAATTTAATCGAAATTATTAAGGGGATATTCGCAAGCACAAAATTCGTAACACCGGAGATCACCTGAGAGGTCACATGTCTTTCTTTGCCCATTTTTTTTAAGAATGTACATTAGATATTTCTTTTAACTCCTTGCCTTTCAATAACTCTTTTCTTTTCAAAGCAATATAATTTTATTTACAATAAATTTTTTTCAATACAAAAACGGTGTTTAAAAAAAAATTACGTAAAATGTTACCTGGATTTAAAGGAAATTAATTTGCGACTTATCGAATACTGGGCCTTAAAGATGCGGGGCGAAATAAAATGCAATATTTAGTCACTTTTTGTTTCAAGCATTATTTCCGTACAATTTATTAATGTTTTATTTTTTAAATATCACTCGTTTCCCGAGGGAACTCATTATATAATCATACAACATGTGAGAAAAACATCAATTACGTAAAATGTTACATGGGTTTATAGAAAATTAAGTTGCGACTT
Organism: Brachycentrus maculatus; assembly: GCF_059751285.1. Lineage (NCBI taxonomy): Eukaryota > Metazoa > Arthropoda > Insecta > Trichoptera > Brachycentridae > Brachycentrus > Brachycentrus maculatus. Next base: position 1,979,655 of record NW_028281020.1, on the reverse strand, counting down.
TCGAATAATGCGCCTGAATTGTTTTTATTCGCCCATGTCTGATGAATGTAATTGGCGAAGAATGTTTGCAAAGACAGAGTAGTGTGGCGTTATATTCCCTCTTCCTACCCCCTTCGGGGAAGCAGCGTGGTGGTTGTTATAAACAATTGAACAAGTATGCTGTGCTTATGTGATCATATTTCTGATAAACGTGATGAATTAGGACACTCGTCTTGCTCAATGCTCTCGCACGTGTGATGTGACGGTAATCTAAACTATAAAAATGACACTTGTGATTCTTTGATTGTATTTTTTAATCTTATTTTTTCGCGGAATCGAATGAAATTTGATTCTGCATTGAAATTTCCGATGAGAATATGTGTCAGCATTTAAAAAATTACATCTTCATTTTACAACAACGTCGTTGAATAAATAGTCTATTTTTGTTTCAGCAGTTAAATTCGACCTAGATATTCTAGATTTGGATAGAACCACTTAACATGTATTCACAATTCTCTTCAAATTTCAAAAATCCCCGCTAGGGTAAGCAGAAAGGTAGGCAGAAAAAAGAAAAGTGCGGTTTTTACTATCGTTATAATTTGATAATCATTCTGGGCAACGTAAAGTTTAAGAGAAATAGAAAGAATTTAAGAGAAATCTGTCTCAGACCAAATTTTACAGGAGAACAAAAACAAGATTGTGAAATTAAATAACTCACTTGTTTTATATATTTATATATGTACATATCTCAAAAAACTAAGTATGTAAGTATTGCAACTACAGCTATAGCCTTTTGCTAGATTATGGAATACACTATTTTAGACATTTTGTGGAACAAACTTAGAAAATGAAAATTTTGACAGATATACCCCATTGCCATTACACTACCGAGATATGCTCAGTGGCGTGAACAGAGATTTAATTACAGTAGGCAGTGGAGGTAGGTAAGCTGTATTACTTACTAGGGTAGGCAGTAGAGGTAGGTAATAAGGTAAGCTAGGTACAACTTAGTAGCGTTTTTATATGTCACGCGGGTAAGTTAGGATAGGCACTGCTTTTCTGACTATGTGGAATGTACTGTCTATGTAATGTCTTCATCTGCTTCTATTACTAACCACTAAATTTGTTCTATAAATAAAATAAAACATTTCGCATGGAGATTGTGATCTTTGCTTCTAGTATCTTTGATATTATGACCTAAGTGTGTGGTATGTTCGGTCCATCCCTATTACCATTGTTGATTGATTACCAAGACCGACATTTTTTCATTAACTGCTGTCGGCGGTGTGGCAAGAATCGGTGTTACCGATATTACGGTTCATTAAACAAAGCCGATATTCTACAGTGATTTCGCCAATACACTTACAACAATAATGCGAATAGTACTGCGTTGATCGTTCCGGTACAATACATGAAACCGCAACCACGTTGTATTCTTGCAAAATGATATCTTGGAATCACAAACTCAGTGCAGTATAGGTTGATCAAAACTTATTTTTGTTACTTTTATCTCGTATTAGGCGTCGTCCTAATACGATACGATTACGCGACTATCGCAAGTTTTCGCGAATTTTACTCGTACGAATCCGCGATTTATTTATTTTTTATTCATTTAATATATTTACATTTTTATTTATAACATAATACATTTGAAACATTTATATATATGGTGGACTTTTATATTTAACATATAGATATCGAATAAGTGTAGGTACTAATTGGTCGGGCGAATGCCAAAAAGGAGACTTATTCGAGATCGCTTAATAGCATTATATTAGGACGATGCCTTACTAGCTATATCTAGCCACGCGTTGCTGTGATTCAATTTAGTTAAATATATATATATTTTTTAACGGGATAGCAAACATTTCTGATATTAAGACTAAAAACACATTTGTTTGCTAAATCGTTTCCACCCTAATATTTTCCCCAATTCATTCACAGTGAAGCGCCCTTGAGGTATTTTTTTTACGAAAATGGCGCTATATAAGTTATCCAAATTTATTATTATTTATTATTATGTTTCATTTCAAAATGCTTGTGAGCACACTCGTACAATATTTTAGCAGCTGTCAAGGCACACGTTTTCGGCATGATCAATGTTTAGTATTGCGTGTGTTGCTGTGACATTCAACAGATGGCGCTGTCATTGTGTCAAAAAAGCAATTATATGAAAAATTCATGTTTTACGTGTCACATATAAACACACCAGTCACAAGCATATATATATATATATATATATATATATATATATATATATATATATATATATATATATATATATATATATATATATATATATATATATATATATATATATATATATATATATATATATATATATATATATATATATATATATATATATATATATATATATATATATATATATATATATATATATATATATATATATATATATATATATATATATATATATATATATATATATATATATATATATATATATATATATATATATATATATATATATATATATATATATATATATATATATATATATATATATATATATATATATATATATATATATATATATATATATATATATATATATATATATATATATATATATATATATATATATATATATATATATATATATATATATATATATATATATATATATATATATATATATATATATATATATATATATATATATATATATATATATATATATATATATATATATATATATATATATATATATATATATATATATATATATATATATATATATATATATATATATATATATATATATATATATATATATATATATATATATATATATATATATATATATATATATATATATATATATATATATATATATATATATATATATATATATATATATATATATATATATATATATATATATATATATATATATATATATATATATATATATATATATATATATATATATATATATATATATATATATATATATATATATATATATATATATATATATATATATATATATATATATATATATATATATATATATATATATATATATATATATATATATATATATATATATATATATATATATATATATATATATATATATATATATATATATATATATATATATATATATATATATATATATATATATATATATATATATATATATATATATATATATATATATATATATATATATATATATATATATATATATATATATATATATATATATATATATATATATATATATATATATATATATATATATATATATATATATATATATATATATATATATATATATATATATATATATATATATATATATATATATATATATATATATATATATATATATATATATATATATATATATATATATATATATATATATATATATATATATATATATATATATATATATATATATATATATATATATATATATATATATATATATATATATATATATATATATATATATATATATATATATATATATATATATATATATATATATATATATATATATATATATATATATATATATATATATATATATATATATATATATATATATATATATATATATATATATATATATATATATATATATATATATATATATATATATATATATATATATATATATATATATATATATATATATATATATATATATATATATATATATATATATATATATATATATATATATATATATATATATATATATATATATATATATATATATATATATATATATATATATATATATATATATATATATATATATATATATATATATATATATATATATATATATATATATATATATATTCCAATGCAAAGTTATTTTAAAAATTTAAAGCAATCAAAGAGATTTAAGAATTTCAACCAACGAACATTGTTTTTTTATACATATCGAAAGATAGATGCATAAAACACACGCGTATCCGAATGCAACCTTGTGTAAAAGAATTGAGGCAATCAATCGGTGAATTACTTTATAAAAATTTAATAATTTTGTAAAAACGTTTACTTTTCATTTGATAAAAACATACACGTAGGTATTCAAATGCAACGTTGTGTCAAAATTTCGAAGCAATCGGTGAAAGCATTTACATTTTTACCATAATTATATGGATTTGACTGGTATTCATATCTAATATAAGATTACGTGTTATAATTTATAAAATGAACTGTTGTTTTAAAAACAATGTTGAAAGGTTCCCTATAATTATTTTCATCGGTCACTATTCGAACATTCCCACTGACACAACTTTCTTCACCAAAGCAGCGCATGGTTGACCATTTTCTCAAGTTTAATCTAAAAGACAATAAAATCAGACGGAATTGAAATAAAAATCCATCATGACTGATTAACTTTAAATCATGGGCAAAACGCAAAACGGCGGCCATTTTCTAGTTACTTAATAATTGGATCTAAGTGGCCAATTTAGGTTTATCATTTTCTTTTTCAATTTGGTCATGGTGAACGAGAAAGTCTGATGGTGTTTCGTTGTTACTTCGGCAGGTTTTGTTATGTGGTTTTAAGTGTCATTGTATTACAAATCCTTTCCCATCACGTACGGTAATCGTATATCCTGGCGAAACCAACATCTGCTAGTATATTTGATTACATCAACCTCACTAGAGTGTATGAAGTTTTTCAATTTAAACAATCAGAATACATTTAATCCATTTTCAATTTGAGTTTTACTTAATAAATACTACTATTTCTTAAAATCTATTGTGACACATGTTTCGATGCGTTTCGCATTATCATTGTTGGGTTGTGGTCCCGTGGTTAGTGTCGCGGTCTATGAAACAGAGTTTCTCGGTTCGAATCGACTCTACCACGATTTGATACCTATTTCTTATAATGAGGCGCTTAGGCTCACAGAAATAGTATTAAATTGAAGTATTTTTGTAAATAATAAATAAACACAAATATATCTCTTTTATTCAAAAATATATATATATAAATAAATAAAAAAATCAAATACTGTATTTGCTGATGCAAAATGATGCTGAATGCATCGAAACACATGTCATAATAGATTTGAAATAGTAGTGTTTACCAACTAAAACTTGAATTAAAAATTGATAGATATTACCACAAAGTGACTTCCGAATCAATAATGGAAATTTTAAAAAAATATATAAATACTAAGAATATTTTTTAAGATATTAATTGACACTTTTTTGAGAATTAAGAATGTTTTTTAAAAGAATAATGAAAAAAGATACAAGATGAAGCAGTCAAATTGAAAATCACGTTCAGAAAATTGGCATTTACGCCAAACATCATTGCTGTTACTGTATAATATAATATAATGGATAATAGAGTAATTTTAGTTAAGTAATCTGCTTTCTAGCAACTAAAACAGAGTGTACGTATTTCAAAAGAATGTAACGGCTACTTTTATTACCTCACAGTCATTTTTTTCTTAACAGTATGAAATAATTCCATGACATAAATAATAATGTATTGTCTTCAGCGTGAACCAGTTTAGAGATCTAAGTGTGGTCTGGTTTAGGCTTCAGCAGCTTTGGATACAATCTTGTTGACATTTGGTAATTTGGTCTGCGATGATTTGATGGCACATCGATCTGATAAAATTAATTAAGGAACCAATTTTTTTACGCGTCCATTAATTATTCTGCAAACACCTTTGCTGCATTAATATATTCAATTAAATTCTGTAATGATATCGAGGTTTCACTCATTTAAAAAACGTAAAAATTGGTCATTACAAAACATGGTAGATTTAGATTATTTATTACCAACAATGTAATCAAATGTGCTGAATACTTTAAGTCGCTTTTGTATAAAGCAGGAATTCTGTAGATAGACTTTATTTTTGGACAGGTACTACAATAATTATCTAAATTAAAGGAATAATAAATAATGCTACGCCTGAAACTAAAGTAGTCCAAGTTACATTTAACCAAAAATCGGTTATTGTCACCTTTCCTTTGAAAATCACTACAATGTATCAATATTTAAATGATTTCATTAATTGATTCGGTAGTCACTTAGTGGTTAAATCTATTTATTTTTAATTTAAGTCTTACATGATTGAAAATGATGCGGAATGCATCGAAATATGTCACAATAGATTTTAAGAAATAGTGGTATTATCTAAGTCAATCTTAGATTAAAAAAAGTATTAACTAAATGCTTTTTGTTATATTTAATAACTCGGAAAAAATTATGTGTTCTCAAAAATTTTCATCGTTATTAAAAGGATCGAAATTCAATTTATGATCCTCTGTATTCATTATTTTTGTTGCAGATGTTTAATTTACTCACGAGGCGAAACAGCTTGCACAATAAATACAGCATCCTTCGAAAAACTTACCCATACAACAGTGATAGTTAGTTAGTTAAAATTTCGTTTGCCTGATGCAAATCGTCTTTGAAATCATATTACCTACATTTCTTCTGTGATTATTTTACAGTTAAGTGCTAAGTAGATTGTGAGATTGGTACTTTTCTCGTTTCGACCAAAGCAATAGTTCAAATGCTTTGTACTGATATGATAAGCCTTCGAAAATTAACAGGCTAAGCCTCTTTAAAAGCATTTCTCATCCGATAGACAGGCCCATAAATCATCGTGTATGCGGATGATTTTGACCGAATTGATATTCGGATATCTGTGGTAGTTACTTGTTGCAACTGGCAACCTTTTCTCTACCTACTCCGTTCTAAATGTTATTGTTGAGAGCTTGAAGGCGGTATGCTAGGGCAGCGATCGCCGACCTTATATTTTGTTTGATTAATTATTCAACTTTTCAACCATTTTGACATCAAACATCACTAGCTGCTGATTTCAAACCTACAGCAACAACATAATGTGTTATCATAATAATTTTTAGTTATTTTATTGGTACTTAGTAGGTACGCATTGTCATTGGTATAATATTTTCAAAAAGCTTATCAAGCAGATACAAACAAATCAAAGAAGCCTCGTTTTTTTTAATAATTTTGTTTAAATAATTAAAATAAGTTTAAGTGGTAAAAATTTAAGTTATGCCAGTAAATTCTATATTTTTAAAGTACTGACTTTAAATATCGACCATCTCCTTACTTTATTTTTGAAATGTAAGGTTAATGTCGATGACTAAGTGACTCTAACGGACCCAAGCCAGATGCTACAAATCTGACAAGGCAATCTTACGTTGTACCCAAAAAAAATCGACCTTCGACTTTTAATTTTGCTTTGTCCGTGAATAAACAAAGTATCATTTTATATTTTTTTACTGTTGAAAATTCAACTACAATTCTACAACGCTAATAACTCAATATTAGCGGTGTAGAACCGACATTTATTATTATGGAATCGTATTGTCAAAATTAAATTTTTATATTTGGTCACCCGCGAGGTCCGAAAGGTTGACGACCGGCGAGTTAGAGAGAGAGAAGAGGAACGAAAAGGAAGCTTTGAAGAGCGAGAGAGATGAAAACTGGTGAAAGGCAAGTTTACACAGGGCCCAGGTAGATGGATGTGGACTCGAGAGGATTATTGCACTATTGGGATCACCAAACTCGGATTATCGACGTATCAATATTATTCATTGAATATATTAGGTACATAATACATATCATTAGGCCGATTCTAGAGACTTGGTGGTATTTCAAACGCATCCTCGTCTTGTCATTCTAAAATCAGATGATGACAACATATTTCGCTCACTCCTTTCAAGAACGTCATAAATAAAAATTCGTCAATTTTCAGTTGTGCGTGTTTTCGGAATGCCCAGAAAATGTACTATATCCCAGCAAAAGCGGCATATTTTTAACTTAATATTTACCCGCTACAGGGCAGAAAATGTTGTTTTTGCATTTTGAAGAAAAGGTATTGTTTCATTATTTTTTTAAATAAACTAAATATTTTTCAAATGGAGAAAAAACCTTCAGGTTTTACCTAAAAAGATCTGTGGCATAGTAAAAAGTTCAATAAGTGGCTTGATATTTATTTTTAATACATTGTGTTATATTTTTAAACTTTAAAAACGTTCTCCTGAAAAATCAAGTTTTTTGATTTATGACGTTCTTGAAAGGAGTGAGCGATATGTCATTTTACATGCCTCGCCTGATAGCTGTCAATCGTGGGATCGTATAAAAATATTCAGTATGTAACATATAGATTCAATAATTATTTGACACGCTTAAATCTGTTAACATTGAATCTATCAAAATTCTTTACCATTTTGATTAATGAAAAAAAATGAAATAATGAAAAATAAAACTTCTTCTACTTCTTCTTCTTGCAGGCCTTGTGGCCTGTATTAAAATGTAATATGTTGTTTTTAAGTGATAAGAAATGTAAAATGAACACGTGTCACAATAGATTTTATGAAATAGTGGTATTTACCAAGTAAAACTTAAATTACAAATGGACAGATATTACCACAATGTGACTGCCGAATCAATCAACGACAAAAATTACTTTCATTAATTGATTCGGCAGTCACATTGTGGTAATATCTGTCCATTTGTGATTTAAGATTTTAAGAAATAGTGGTATTTACTAAGTAAAACTTTAATTAAAAAAAGACAAAAATTACATTTGGAATTTGAAATTATCCCCTCTGCTATGATACTCCTAAAAATATGGTTTGAATATACATTTTTATTTAAACATACTTATATGGATATATATAATACAGGCAATGTGTACATATATTACTCACTTTTTGAAAGGTCAGAGAATAAAGATTAACAATAAATGTATTGTTTTCGTATCCTTGATATTTGAAAAGTGAAATAGTGAAATGTATGTATTGAAATATTAAATTCCATAGTTTTTTGTTCCTTATTGGTAATAAATTACTGAATAGTGTCTAAATTACAACTTTTCGAAATTTTAATTGAACAGTTTGCTCACCCGAGCTCTCTCATTGAAATTATTGTTTAATTTTACTAATAAAAACTTATATTATCATGATTTATATTTGATTGATTGATTCAGTATTCAAAGACCGAGAAAAACTTGCCACTATCAAGTATCCCAAATACTTGAAAGCGGTCAGGTTAGGAGTCGAAACAATCGGCGGGAATGTATGAGGAGATGCATGAACGTGGAAGAGGCGAAGAATGTTTGCAAAGACAGAGTGGTGTGGCGTTCTTTTCCCTCTGCCTATCCCTGCGGGGATGCGGCGTGATAGATAGTTATTCAGTTAGTTTACTTATAGGCAAGGGAATCAGACATAATGTGTCGGTCTAATGTTTTAAGATATACTTATATGGACTTAATATTTATTTTTTCCGTGTGAACCAGACGAGGATCGACCAGGAAAATAAATAAATATCCTAAACTATGCAATTACTGAAATCAATTAGATTTTTTTATAGTGAAAATAGAAAACGCACATTCTTAAAATGTTTAATTTTACAACTCTTATGAAGCAATTAAAATACTTAAAAAATCTATGAATCAACAATGCAATCGAAAATATTGATAAATGCTAATTGGCAGCAGATGTCAAGAAACACGTTGTCTGCCATGATCAATGTTTAGTATTACATGTGTTGCTGTTACTTTCGACAGATGGCATTGCCATTGCGGTAAAAAATGTGTTTAAATAATCTTGTTTTTACCTGTCACAGATGAATATTAAACACCCGTGTATTAAAATCCAACATTGTTTTAAAACTTCAAGACAATCGGTGAATTACTTTAGGAGTTTGAGATTTTGAACAGACGAACATGTTTATTTATTATAATTTGTAATGTATTATACCATATTCAAGTATTTAAACTTAATTATTTGACGATAAAAACAAATAACAATACGGCATACAATTTGTTCAATAAATCAGAATGAAAAATTCCTGGGTGTCCTTAAATACGCAAAATAAATAAGAATCGGTTTTCCTTTAATTGAAAAATAAGAAATTACAGCGAATTTTCTTTGTCAAGTATCTTGATATGTTACTGCTAAAGGGTTGTTTGATGACATTCAATATTTATGGTATATATGAAAATATCTTAATTAACTCGACATTTTCACCATCAAATATTTGGTATCATCACACAATGATTGAGGTATGATTTTCAATAAACCACGTTCCTTTAGATATCGAGATCATGTCAAATATTTGGAATTTACCTACAGGGTGGCGCAAAATTAATCATCCCATCGGAAGATGTTATAATTTTTGCAATTGGCGTCGTACGTCAGTCATATTTGACATTAATGAACTAGACAGCTACAGTATACAAACAGATTAATAAAACGGGCACAAATGTATATCAACACTGGCGGCAGCCACATAACAGATATCATCTTTTCCTCTTGACATAAAAATTGTAAAGGTCAAAATAATGATTTCCATCGCTCAAAAAATTTTTTTTTTTTAATAATTTAGTATAAAAGTAATTCAATAACAAAATTGGACGCTAAATCTGTTTGTATACTGAAAAATTATAACATCTTCCTATGGAGTGATTCACTTTGCGCCATCCTGTACATTATCAATACGAAATTCTCATTTTATGAGTTAACGTTTTTTGTCAGTATAATTGTACGATATTATAACTGTCTCAATGTTCAATACATATTGACATACATACATATATTATTTATGAATGTACTTTGATTATAATGTCTTCTTTTTTATCGATTATGTGTCATTATTACGCATCGAATCTCTATCATACGTTCATAAATCTATGATGACTTCTATTGCTCTTGACTGATCATGAGAATTCGTGTCATGCGACTTTCTACACATAAATTTTGTATGTTTTTATTAATTTGGGACGTATTCAGAATCACACCGTTAATATTGATGTAAAATAAGGCCCGGCCCCTCTATGTACTTAATACAGGTTTTTTTTACTTCAAATCAAACGTTTTACAAATTAAATTGGACGTTATACAGAACGAATTGGATATTGTTTTGTATTTTATAAATAAAGTTAGAATTTTAAAGAATGCACATATTCATATTAATACTACATATATTGTCAACGTTAATATGTGTAATTTCTTAAATGTTTATCGCAGATACTTTGTGGCACATTTAATAAACTTTATAAAATAAAACAACTTTGTTTTAACCACTTTTTATTGGTACACTTTATCCTACCGGTTTCGACAAGAACCTTGTCATCATCAGGGTTTATGTACTAAATTCTAAAACATTAATATACTCATAGTTAGATTATAGTTAATTACCCTTCCATTACGATACCAAAAACTTTCACACACTCCGTACACCATCTGAAAATGTGATTTAAAAAACGAGAAAAAACTCCTAAATTTGCATTGCGCAGCGAATACGTCAACTCCAAATGACAACTTGTGAGCTACGAAAATATGTAATACAATTTTAGTAATTAATATGTAATACAATTTTGAATCATGAGAAGATACTACTTTGAATATTTTTTTTAAATTCTAACTTTTCTATAAAATACAATATAACGTCCAATTTGTTTTGTCAAACATCCAATTTGACTTGTAATGCGTCCAATTGCTGTCACGTACATGTGGATTTAAATAAATAAGTCGAAATTTCTAGCAAAGTATTTTTTTTTTGTGGCTATATTGAATAATAAATAAATAGATTCCCGTACACTACGCAGGTGTAGGCGGTATATATACTAGCTTCTAAAAAAGTCACCATATTGAAATTAATTTAATTTTTGTATGTGGGTGAAGCTTCATGCATATTTGATAGAGAAATTTCATTTGAGGTAGGTGAGTAGAAGATAGAGATGGGAAAGTCCACTAATTTTTTTTTACATGTAGGTACCTACTTTCATAAAAAATTTTATCATTTACAGATGTGTTTCAGAATTGCGCCATTGAATCCGTTAGCAAACTCGTATAAAATTAATTTGTCGCGTAGTCCGACTACAGTATTATCGCTAATTAAGTGACTAAACTTTGAATGAAATTTTGACCTTCGAGACTACAAATTAATAATAAACGAATGAATATGGCGGACTAGCACTATGTTCTACCAAATCACGCGAAGTACTTTGTGATTTGTGATAAATTTAGTATTTTATAATCATACTCATCATCATAGAAAAGTTCTTTAAGGTGGTATGGACATGTGCAGTGATTGGATAACGAGAGAATGACTAAGAAAGTATATTATGTAAATTTGAACGGGAGAACAGAGCGAGGACGGTCGAAAAATAATTAATACGGCCAAATCAATCAGAGCTTAAAATCTAGTGGTAGCTAAAGTCCACGTAACTGGGGGGCATGTATGGATGCAAAGGAAGTTATGGTGTATGTGAGGACAGGCTAGTGTGGCGCTCCGTCCCCTCTGACTACCCTTAGACCGAAACGTTGCACGTGTTGGTATGAAATTTAGGGGACATTACCGCTTACGATTAATTTCGTTTAAGTCTAGATAACTAAACATTCGTCCACGCGACGACGCCCTTCTCCGAAAAAGTCAAGTGCACTTACTTCCGTGCACCCCGCACCCGCCAGGCTTTGTTTATGGAATAGTGATTTATTGTTAAATGTCTCACATTCATTCCTAATAAACCAAACTTAAGTGTCATGTAACCAGTTACTATTTATAATAAATTGCGTAGTCCGCCTGACGAATGTTTAGTTACTATGTATCTACAAATATAGTTTAATTATCTAGGGTTAATAAAGAGCACGCCACTGCATATATGTAGGTACTTCCACTCGATGGCACTAAGTCCAAATAATACTAAATAATGTTTTGTTTTTACTATGCTCAATATTTAAAGCATTTACTTTGTGGTTAGTCATTTTTACTTATTTATTTTTTTACAAAAATGTTAATAATATTAGTATATAACCACTCACCGAGATTTTTATGTCTACCGGTTTCGAGACGTACCCGTCTCTTCGTCAGGACAATCACTATTAAAGCATGCAAACAATACCACCCTTCACCACCATAGCACCATTTATGGTACACACTTAAAACTACTACTTTTGTTTTTACGTTTGTTTAAAACTAACTAATTAACTAACCATCACGCCGCTTCCCCGCAGGGGTAGGAAGAGAGAATCGAACGCCACACCACTCTGTCTTTGCAAACATTCTTTGCCTCTTCTACATTCATGCATCTCCTCATACATACCCGACGATTATTACGACTCCTGACCCGGCCGCTTTCAAGTATTTGACATACCTGATTGTGCCAAGTTTTCCTCGGTCGTCCTCTGCTTCTTTTTCCAACTACATTCGCCTCATAAATTTGTTTAACCGTTCTTTCTTCACTCATACGCTCCACATGTCCAAACCATCTCAACACACCTTTCTTAATTTTATCGATAATGCTTATCTCAGCCTTACATTCTTTCCTTATTTCATCATTCGAACATCTATCAAACATCGTTTTGCCACACATTCGTCTGAGGGATCGCATTTCGACTGCATTCAGTCTGCTTTCATCCTTCTTTTGCCAACTCCATGCTTCACTTCCATACATAAGGGTTGGAACCAGAACTCCATTGTGTACTGCCAGTTTAGCTTCCGCTGATAGATTTTTATTTGCTAAAACTGATTTTAGTGCACCATTCACTCTGTTCCCAGCATTCACTCTCCTTTCTATGTCTTTATCAATCTTTCCATCCCTAGAAAACATACTACCCAAATATATATACGTTTGTTTATATCTATTAAATCTGCTAATTGTGTAACGCGGACTCGGCAACTCAGTCCTCTCTTCTGCATGTTATTTTATGAGTCACGCGAAGATGTTTGGACTGGTTAGCGAATGTTGTTCATGCAAAAATAACTGAGGTAGAGTAGTTTGCGGTTGTAACGGCCGATCGTCTATTGGGCATTTAGAAATAAGTTACAGAAGGCAGGTATAAAGGCTACTCGTACTCTTATAAAGTCCCGAGATCGAGGAATTCAAATGTATTTTTAGCACTCATACATACACTATTAAAAGAGTATGTAAATATCAAAATATTAAAAAAGTCCGTCTCGGTGTTGGAGTTAGTACATACATATATTGCTCACTCCTTTCAACAACGTCATATATCAAAAAACTTGATTTTTCAGGAGATCGTTTTTAAAGTTTAAAAACATAATAAAATGTATTAAAAATAAATATCAAGCCACTTATTGAACTTTTTACTGTGCAACAGATCTTGTAAGGTAAAACCTGAATGTTTTTTCTCCATTTGAAAAATATTTAGTATATTAAAAAAAAAAAAACAATACCTTTTCTTCAAAATGCCAAAACAACACTTTCTGCCTTGTAGCGGGTAAATATTAAGTTAAAAATATGCCACTTTTGCTGTGATATAGTACATTTTCTGGGCATTGCGAAAACATACACAACTGAAAATTGACGGCGGTGTCAAAAGTCTGCGTAATCGGAGGGCATGTATGACTAGATGTATGGATGTGAAGGAGGCGAGGAGTGTATGTCAGGACAGAAGAGTGTGGCGTTCCATCCTTTCTGCCTACCCCTGCCGAGAAACGGCGTGATGGTAGTAGTATTACTAGTCTAGTAAAAAAACAGTCGTGTTAGTCACTGGACCATTAGTCTCTTATTCATGAATCATTACGAAACCATACAATAGTTTTGACAAGTAATCTTGTATGCCTCTCGAGGAACTGGTCGTTTCCTTATATAGGCGAGCGAATATCTTTTATATATTTTTTTAAAAATATTACTCGCGTACAAAGGCAGATTTACAAACCCTACAACAATGACGGTAATTAATCATTCTTCAGACGAAAAACCAGATAATCTTCTCTTTTTACCTATATTGTGAATCTCATAAAAATGTTTAATCCCCTTTTTATATTTGCTCCGTGAAGGTTTTGTCATTGGCCAACAAGCTTTAAAATAATTTAAAAACTTTAATTAGTAATTGGTTTTCACATTAATTTATTAACCTTCAGTTTTGATGTTTCAATCTGTACCTTCTATTTTTTTATATTTTGTTCTTGCGGAAGAACCTTTAAACGATCAACTAATGGATTTATTATTATATTTGTTACTCTTCACGATTACATTAAAAGATGACTATAAAAATCGCTTCCGTAAATAAGAGAAGTGCTTCCCTTTTTATTAATTCAATAACCTATAAAATTTTAAAATTTTATAGAGTTCAGAATGGTATTATAAGGAAATAACATATTTAATACTATAGGTATTTATTTGCCTAAGCCTCCCCCCTTTTGTCTATGTTCCCTCTGATAAGAAATAAAAATAAAAAATAAAAATTAAATTAATAAATAAAAATAAGAAACAGCTACTACCCCCTCTTCAACCTTCAACGTCCCAAGGACCCAACTCTAAAATTTACAATAGAATTAGCTTCACATACGGTGTTTGAAAATGATGCGGAATGCATCGAAACACGTGTCACAGTAGATTTTAAGAAAAAGTGGTATTTACTAAGTAAAACATTAATTTAAAATGTAAATAAGTAATAAAAATAATAATAAACCATATCCGCTCCCTAGGTGGAGCATATGGAGTCCACAAACTGTCTCCAGGCTTTTCTGTCGACTGCCAGCTCCCTTGCATCCTCCCAAGTCAGATCCGCGTCCCGAAGTTCTGACGAGAACTGCCGACGAATTAAATAAGTAATTGATGAAATTCCGGAAATCTGTTTTTGCTGTTTTTACTGAACTAATTTGAACCTTGTCAACTTACACAAGCTTCAATTTACGTAATAATTTTTAAATCAAACACAGATTTTTTGAGTCTACTAAGTTGTATTTTATTAACAAAACACATAAAAATAAAACTTAGTAGACTCGAAAAATCTGTTTTATTTAAAAATTAATGCATAAATTAAAATGGAGTTTTACAAATTAAATGCCAAATCAATAAATAAATTACACGAGCTTGTTTTAGTACAGGTATGCGACCCCGGATGCCTTATACCCAACGATGCTATACTCATTTTCCTAACGACAATTTTTCCTTTATTTCTTCAAAAACTAACTAACTAACCATTACGCCACTTTTCCGCAGGAGTAGGCAGAGAGAATAGAACGCCACACCACTCAGTCATTGCAAACATTCTTCGCCGCTTCCACGTTCATACATCTCGCCATACATACCTGCCGATTATTTCGACTCCTCTGTCCGTTTTCAAGTATTTGAAATAACTGATCGTGACAAGTTTTTCACGGTCTACCTCTACTCCTTTTTCCAATTACATTCGCCTCATAAATTTGTTTTACCGTTCCCTTCTCACGTGTCCAAACCATCTCTTAATTTTAACACACCTTTCTTAATTTTACTCTTCATAGAACTATTCTCGTGGATGTGAATAAGAGTCTAAATAAATGTTCAGATTACAAAAAAGGGGTTCATCAATAAAATATTTAAAATAAATGTAGGTACCTACTTACTAAGAAGATCTTAAAAATGAAAACAAAAACAACAACAAAAAACCAGATATTATATTGCCCGCGAACTCATCTAAATTTCGAATCTTGCCATCTCCGTTCCAAGCGCTTCAGATTCAACAGTTGGCGGGCACATGGCCTGTCAAACTATTTTTTATCCCGCTTTGTCCCCAGTCCTCCCGATCCTTTCGTCTCTTTCCCTCGCCCGTTCGAAGTGTTGCTAACTGCAGCATACTTTCTCTTTCCGATACACAGTTGCCTGTTTGCAGCGTTGCCAGTTTGTATTGTCGGCCCTTTTCGACGCATAGGTTTGTCTTTTTCAGCATTAGCGCAACGTCGCTGCGGTGTTTGTAAACACGGACCAGAAAACAACCTCTCCGATGATATATTTTCTCAAAGGTGTATAAATTTTGACTGCAAACCAATTTCAAACGCAATAATGTCCGGAATTGCTTTATTGTTTCGTGATATACCTAAAGCTTATCTATGTCGAGTACATTGTACATGCGTATTCATAAAATAATTATTATTGTAAGCGCTGGAGGTCATTGTTTGCAATAATTTTTGTCCCACGGTTTTAACATTGTTTATTCTGTAATTACATAGTATATCACTTAAAATATCATATAAAATTGCTTCAGCTACAAAACAATGCCATGTTTTACTTGTCACTGTCAATTTTTAAATAACTTACAATTATATATTAATATCGTACATACATATTATTAGCAGCTACAGCATTTATTGCGCAATTTTTGGAATTTGGGAACCTTCATTTTTCCTCTGCAAATTGCATGTAACCAATGACCTGTTCCTATAAAGCAACTCACTTTTTATACGTCAAGTTATTTAAAAAAAAAAAACATTTGTGAGCAAATAGATTTTCGTTAATAATATAAAGGGGTCCCATAATGAGACCATAACTTTTTTGACTTCTATCCGCACCCAATGGTGTTTTTTTATATATTTTTTTTTATTTACATAAATTGTATACATTTATTTAAAGAACAATTTTAAACAAATATTTTTAAAAAAATCAGAGACCCACCAAGCCACCTTGTGTGTCTTGTCGGTGGAGTTCTTTTTGCATACATTTTTTATTGTTTTTTTTTTAACTATTTTAACCTAATAAACACACAAAAAAAGAATTTTTAAAATTTTCGTAAAATTAACTCTTGATCATTTACCCATTCCTTTATTTTCCCTTTGTTGCATAAGACACTACATTGGATCAATGCTCTGTAAACATGATAATCAATTAAGTAAATGAAGGCTAAGTCCTGCCCTCCATATGCTCGGCTATACGAATGGACCATATTTGATGGGATACAGATTACATATGTAAAGGAACTTAGCAAGAAGCACATTACCGTCATACAAGAAAATAAATGGTGAATAAATATTACAGTAGGTGGAAACAGGGAACAACGGGAATGGCCTGTACTCGCATTAGCCTGTGCAAATTGTAAACTGTTAATGTGTATGAGTCCCATAAGGAAGCTTGAAATAACAACACGCGCATGTAAAATTTACCCCAAACCTCTGACACAACAGTTAATACAGTTACTGTATCTTTTAACATATTTCGACGTGCCCTACGTAAAGTGCTCTAACTACATTTTGTCAATTTTGACATAGTTGGTGTATGTTATCAACTGACCGTTATCTACAAATCTGAAAAAACAAAAAAAAATACGCCTAGTTTTCCGGCGTATAAGGACGCTATCTACATCGAATTTTCGAAATGAACTGAACTCCTAAAACGCTAACTATTATATTATACTTAATTTTGACAAAGCATAACGTTTTAAAATGATTTAGTACATTATTTTATTGTGTTTTTTAATGAATAATACTAGTTTAGAATTTCAGATAAAACACTTGATTAATCAAAAAGAATACACTTGATCAATCAAAAATAATATGAAAGAAATCTTCTAAGCTCTCTCCTCTAAAGTAACAGATTTGCAGATTTATATGTTACATACAAAATTAATGTCTAACCCTTGATCGGAACGGTTACTTTCGAGAAACGTTTACGTTTTATAAAGTACTATATATTAAATTTTACTTGCCGTTCGCTGAAAGATGCTTTCAAATAATTAAATAAAACAATACATACTTATTTAAATTTTGTCATCTCAACATACATTTTTTTAAAGGAATAACCCGTAAAGCCTCTACTTTAAGAGGTTTGTCTGCAGGTAGGATAGTAAGGATAGGGAAGTTAAATGTGGAAAACACATCACGAACACCCAGACCAATTGAAAATACATCTTTTTTGAATTTATTTTGAATTGGCCAGAATCGAACCCGCGATGTCAGCTTTGCAGTCGAGCGTCTACCCAACTACGCCACTGCGCCTGTCATGAAGTGGAATATTGCAGTCTGGGTATTAACAAGATTTACCACCTGTCATAGGCTGATTTAAGTGATCACATTATACACGTACAAATCTGAATGTCTCCACTTAGTAGAGACCCAGATTTGTGAACAAAGGTTTAGACACACCCACAATGTTGGTGAAAACAATATTTAGTTACTAACAAATAGTAATCTCTCTATATTTGCCTTGCAACACGAAACCATTAGAGAATACCTTCTTTAGTTGATATTTTAAGGGCAACACCTACCTGAAGTTGAAGAGGTTGAGCGCGCATTTGAAAGTGTTACGAAGTTTTAAAAGGCGGAGGATCACTCGAAAACTTTTATAATACCGCGAAACTTTTTACAAAAGGGGTCACCCCTCGTTATGACGACGGAATTTGTAAAATCGAAATAACAATAATTTGTTAGCTTTATATTCATATTTTATCAAAGTTAATAGCCTACTTTTTCATCATTGAAAACACAAAATCTTACACACCAGTAAACATATTATATTTATGGTATACTACTACTACTTCCATCACGCCGTTTCTCTGCAGGGGTAGGCAGTAAGGATACACCCCTAGCTTCCTTCACATCCATACATATAGTCATACATACCCTCGGATTACATAGACTTTTGATAGGCCTGAATGATCTGTTCGTTCCAGGTCTTCTTTGGCCGTTCTCGTTCTATAAATATACTTATGTATATACTTTTCTCGTTGCCAAATATACTGTCTTAGTTATTTTATCCATATGTTCATACCGCCCTAAAGAAATTATCGTAATCTTTTTAATGGATCATTATCAGACGGGAGGAATATCTATTTTAACATACTTAACCTATAAAGGATTGTATTAGACTCAGTATGTGATTCGACTGTTATAAACATAGACTTAGTTTTGTGTTTATAACAGCCGATATAATCAATATTTTCATTCATCATTTTCTTGTGGAAAATTCGCCTTCGTAAATACATTGTTTTCGTAAGTTGGTAATGAATGACGTTACAGAAACAATTGACTTATTTTAACATTGCTAAGTTATTTACTCTATTTGTTGATGTCTATGTTCCACCCTCCCACCCCTCATATTTGTATAACACAAATGGTAGTGTAGTGGTAAACAAACAATCCACACTTCTATTATACCAGCTCTATAAACCATAGACAATAAACCATATGACGTCATAAAACGTTCGATGACGGAAATTTAATGATTTTTTGTTTTTTTTAGTTTTTTTGTTTTATTCAAATATCTAAAGTTTAAACCTTCATATCTCCCTTACTTCTCTACAGATTTAAACAAGAATGCTATCGATAGTCTTGTGATTTTTCATATAAATTTATTAGCCAATAAACCAACATCGTGCCAAAAATCTATTATCCATAGCGCAGCCTTGCATTCCTTTCTAATATCTTATCATTTTAAAAGAATCACACAAAATACAAATACGTAAATAGTAAAGAAACATATAAACATACAAAATATATGAAATTCGGACCACTTTCTATATTTTTTTCAAGTAAGATTGTATGCACATGCAGTTTTCGTGATTAAATAAAAAATGCCCTCAGTATTTAAGATTCACCTTCAAATTAAATCGAAATGTTAAATAAATCTGCAAAATGGCAATAATCTAAGACTATTAAAATATGAAAATGTCAGTTGATGTCCTTCTAAATAATACACACGTTTTCTAAAAATTATCACAATAATTCACCACATAGAAAAATTATGATTCGTAATCTTGATATCAACGTAATTTCTTCCTTTCACAGCATATAATGCTTAATATTTGCATTTTGTATTTTTGTATTATTTTCTATATGCGGTCAAGGAATCTTGCATCCCTTATGTTGTGTCATAGCTTACTCTCAAGGCCTACGTGAGTCATGTAGCTCACAACCTGTCTTGGTGGTAGGAGCTTCAACTTCTCGGAGTCTAGCAGTGGTCCTCCAAGGATGTGACTTCGATCGCGAGCGAGTACGTCACACTTAAAGAGAATGTGAATTCGTGTTTCGTCGTCCTCCATACAATTTGCAATCTGGGGGAATCATGCCGTCCAATTTTTGACATGATCTTTCTTAGTCTGCAGTATGCTGCCAAGGTCCTGGTTAGGACCCGTATTTGTTTCTTGTTGAGCATTTTATATTTTGTACTAGCTGTAGCCGGCCACGCGTTGCTGTGGCTTAGTTTGGTCAAAAGACAAAACTGAAAGCGCACAATTCTATTATGATTAATTTTACAATGCAATGACAGTAGTAATAACTTTTGAAACAACAATGCATTCTAAAACATAGAAAATGCTAAGCATTAATATCTGTCAAGAAGCACGCTTTTGGCTATGAGTAACATATGTATAGTGTGAATGTGTTGCTCTTACGTCCAACACATGAGTGGCATGATTTAAGATTTTGCACTAACTTTTTTTTACGAACTCTTTTATGGTACCTACTGGATTCTTAGGAGATTAATAGAATTCTTAGTAGATTATAAGGATTCTTCGACTCAGTACTGGATTTATTTTTTACCTTGAAATAGCGTCAAATCGAATTGTGGAATGGTTTTAATGATACAAAAACCTTCCTGGATGTGCATCCAACATATTTACAAAATTTCATCGTGATCGAATAAGCGGTAAACGGATGCATAAGTAACGTACAAACAAACAAACAAACGTACATTCATTTATACATATATATATATATATATATATATATATATATATATATATATATATATATATATATATATATATATATATATATATATATATATATATACATATATATATATATATTATAAAGCATTGTTAAATCATTCATCGTTCACTTTGTGTAATACCACTCAAAACCACGACCAACGGTTTCGGAGTCATGAAGTAGTGTTTTTAAGTGGTATTACACAAAGTGAACGATGAATGATAAGGAGAGTGTGCGTCTTCTTACTGTCTTGCGCGCACTAGATAATTCTACCTTGTCTTGAGTATTTACATGATATGATTTGTCATAGGGTGGTTAAATTGATCACTTTATTTAAATAGTGTAATATTCTCTTTTCTACTAATGATTGACAACCAACTCAAATTGAGGAAATTTTATTTATGTTTTAATAGAATCCTTTCTCATGCTAGTTCTCAGCACCATATATGGTTGCGTTCTACTAACTTCTTCATCTATGTTGAGATATCAATATAAATAATCACCTACGTAAGTGAATCAACCCAGATTTGTGAACAAAGATTTGGACACACTCAAAATACTGTTGATGTTTTGGTTTATCTATGTATTGTCATACAGGTTTAAAAATATAACATTAAGCCGCTTGTGCAATACACGGATTTTTACCGTCCGGCAGTCCGGTTTAGAAAAATAAAAGCGACTACGACAGTTTAGCGTGATCGAATTTACGCGTACCGTGATCGTGCACCGATCCAGCACACCAATCCGAAGAAAGACATAAGCACTAGCCAATCCAAGCCAATCATCCATTTTATATGCTAACTGAAGTGCCGGACGGTAAAAATCCGTGTAGCGCACAAACGCCCTTATACAGTTATATAAATAATAGCGGACATTTTTGAAATTTTAAAATTTCGTTATATTTTAATTTTGTGGAATGATCTTACAGAAAAATAAAAAAATTTCTAAAACCATATTCTGATTTTTCTAAAAACATTTCAGAAACATAAAATATGTATGTCGAAACCTATTACCTACATAGAACACATAAAAAATGTATTAAATCGTAACCTGTTTTCGAAGGATCATAGCAATAAACGCCCTCTACCAGCGAGACGTCCGGACCGCTAGAAAGAAAAAAGGTGTCATAATTTAGTTATATTGCCTCTCAGAGACCTATAAATAAATGCTTTTAGTACATTTGAAAATTTTCATGACAAAGTGTGTATATGTGTGTGTGTACATATGTATATACATACAGTGAAACCTCTATCTATCGTTTTTAAAGGGACCTATTGAAATAACTATGAATGCGGGATAAAGAAGTCAATACACACGGAGATACGATCGAGTAAAGATACCGTCCTCCCAATCTGCATAACCATTAGTAGGTGGAAATTTCAAGAATACAAGTTTTAGGTTTTAATAAATGTATTTAACCCGCCGATTGTTTCGACTCATTATGCTTAGTTTTCCCATGTTCTTCTATTTTCTACTGTATTACTACATTTACCTCATAAATTTGTTTTACTGTTTTTATTTTATTTATTATTGTCTTACATATTTTATCTTTAAACCACGCTTTTAGTTTTTTTAAAGTATTTTTATGTGTTTTTTAGTAGAGTACAACTTGGTAGACTCAAAAAATCTGTGTTTGATTTAAAAATTAATACATAAATTAAAATGGATTTCAAATTAAACGCCAAATCAATAAACAAATTATGTTGTTTTGTTTTAATGATAAAAGAAAACACTTCGTTTTTTACCACTTAAGTTTTATTATAGACTACATGTTTCAGAGGTTAAACTTCCATCATTCAGGTCTGTATAGTAACTAAAATATAAAATATAAAATTGTTCTATAAATAAGGAGAGGGGAAAGTAAGGGGAAGGGGTTAGTCAAGGGACGGAGTTTGAAAACAAAGGAAAAATGGAAAGCAATGGTGAAGAATTTTGAAACAATATATTGTTTTGTTTTATTGGTAAAGGAAATTAAAAAATCCTTTGTTTTGTAATTGGAAAAAATAATTATTAATGTTGTGTAGATATTATGTCCGCCTCCTTAGAGTAATGGTCAGCACGCTCAGCTACCGTACCGGAGGTCCCGGGTTCGATTCCCAGGGGGGGTCAAATAAATATAAGTGATTTTTTCTCTCTTATATTTATTCAATATTACCTTGGACTGGTACCGGAAGCGGAGGGCTGATCACCTTTCCTTCATGTGTAAACGATCGAAATAACACTGCGTTTATATGATGCAGTGCCCTATGCACCATTGGAGTGCGGATAAGGGTTTGAAAAGAAAAGAACATTTTAATATGTAACCATTTTTTAATGTTTTTTTGTTCAATATGGTTATAGTGTATAATATTATAATAATCGGCGTTGTTTATCTAAAAAATACAACACTAACTTGCCGACGAATTTCTTTAAGCATATCGCCATTTTCCCGATAGTTATTTGGCTTACTTTTGTTATTTTCTTCCCACGTGTAAGAAAGAAATACTTGCATGTTGTATGTTTTTATTTCTTTGTTCTGTTTATCAAACGCTTTCTCGGTTATCAACCCATTATAGGTAATTACTTCCAGTTATGGCTACAGTCATAAAGAAATCTCTGTCCACGGATGAGCATATCGGGGCTAAGTAGGCTAGAGGCTACAGACAAGAGACGACACTGTTCCAATACGCATTCACTTTGCATTTTTCACTCTACTTAGCATAATCATTAGGTACTTCTAACTTTCAAGACCAAATTCTTGGTAACAGAGATAGAGAATGAGTCGTATGCGTGTAAATAATTGTGAAATTGAGGATTAAGCATGGATAAATCATATCAGTAATATCATGGAGTCGGCCTTCATAGTGTAATGGTCGCCACGTTTTGCTACCGTACTGGAGGTCCCGGGTTCGATTCCCAGGGGGGGTCAAATAAATACAAGTGATTTGTTGTTTGCACACTGTGGTAGTGATTGTCCTGACGAAGAGACGGGTACGTCTCGAAACCGGTAGACATAAAAATCTCGGTGGGTAATTATATACTTATAATAATTTTATTAACATTTTTGTAAAAAAATTAATAAGTACAAGTGATTTTTTCAGTCTAATATTTATTCAAAATTTCCTGGACTGGTACCTGAAGCAGAGGGCTGATCACCTTTCCTCCATGTGTTAACGATCAAGATAATACTGCGTGTATATGATGCAGTGCCCTATGCACCATCGGGGTGCGGATAAGGGTTTGAATGATTGAATATCGTTGAGTAGAAAAATGCATATTTGAGTAAAGTAAATTAGTGAGTATCGATAGCCAGAAACTTAATTTTATGTTAACTAGGTATCACTTTTTTGTATCTAAAAAAAAAGTTTTTCTTCGAAATAAACAAGTGGTTTTGAAAAGAAGAGTTTTAAGAATGTGAGGAGTAAAACAAAAAGGATTTAAATATTTATATTCTAAGAAAAATATCAAATTCCAATATATATCCTAAAAAAATTGTGGGCGGAGATACGTCTGGCTCCTTGCGCAGCCGCTTACTGAATTGTATGTTTGCGAGTACCCCCTTGATGACATGTGAATCGTAATAAAAAAAAAAAAAAATTTCGATCAATCAAAAAAATATCCGTCAGTAAAAAGTATGTGGTAAAATATATAAATATCTTCGAAAATACTACGTTATTCTTATCTAAATATAAAGTTATTGATATTGAACATAAGGTGAAAAGACAAGGTAGTCGTCAAAAAGGGGTCAGCATAATTTTGTGTTTATTCGTCTATGTAGTAAAATGAAACTTTCAGCGATGCCCGTAATTATGCCGAAAATGTCACACTTTCTAAATTTGAATACAAAACGTAGTGACAGAAAATGTAATAATCGCATTTCAGCAGATCAAAGAAAACTGACAATAAGTCTTTTATTTAAACTTAAAATCTTGTAAAATTATTGAGATAAATATTTTTTTCTACGAAATTAAATTCGAATCGTGACTATTAAAATTATTTAATTTTTACCAATTAAAAGCACTTTAAGGCATATCTTTATCTCTATTATATATAAATCTGAAAATATGTATCAATCCCGTTCCACCCAAAATTTATCCATTTTTTTTAGGTAATTTTTTTAGGCATAATCTATAATAGCATTTAATCTATAATTATTTTTTTAGGCATAATCTATAATCTCAATAATCTATAATTGGACAAGAATTGAGAGTAAAATTTCAAAGACGCGTCACGTTTATAAACACATTTCGTTACATGAGAAAGATAGAGAGAGAGAAAATAATGATATGACGAAGAGATAAGGAGAAAAAGTGCTACATATCCGATGTCAAATTAATTTGACATCAATTAGCATAACTTTAAAAAATGCCGTTATTAACGGTTTCTATATATTTTATATAATATAAAAATATGTTTGTATAATATAACGTATTTTAATCGGATACCAATTTCGTGGCTTTTTAATTAATAAACCGTTTGATTTTAAACGCCACACGATTTTTGCAGCCAACTCGACCACAATAATATAAATATCTAGTCCAGCTGATATCAACATTGGACTGATTCCAAGAACTCAGAGGTTTGCATACATAATACACATAACAGTTAAGCAAGAATCGACCTTGAAACATGTGCACAAATTGTGTTATTTGCAGCTTTACTGCGAACATCGCCCACAGTGATAATCAATATAACTTGGCTTAGAGGTTAAAATATATAAATATGCCATTGTTTACCTCGTATCATTGTCCGCCTCCGTACTGTAATGGTCAGCATGCTCGGCTACCATTCTGGAGGTCCCGGGTTCGATTCCCAGGGAGGGTCAAAATAAATATAAGTGATTTTTTCACTCTAATATTTATTCAATATTACCCTGGACTGGTAACTGAAGCGGAGAGCTGAACACCTTTCCTTCATGTGTTAATGATCAAGATAACACTGCGTTTATATGATGCAGTGTCCTATGCACCATTGGGGTGCGGATAAGGGTTTGAATGAAAAAAAAATTAGTAATATGTATCCATTTTTACTCAAAGTTTTACTTGGTTTTACCACTATTTCTTTAAATCTATGTGACACGTGTTTCAATGCATTTCACATCATTATACGGTATTTGAAAATGATACGGATACATCGAAACATGTGTCATAATAGATTTTAAGAAATAGTGGTATTTACCAAATAAAACTTTTCATAATTTTTTTATATCTCAACAAAGATGAAGAAGAATATGTAGTCTGAGTATTTACTATTTACAAAGATTTGTCATAGGCTGGTTAAGTGATCTTTTCACACACGTGTAACACACACCATTCTTCCCACGATTGATAACCATACTACTCACATTTTTGAGCCCTGTAAATACCCAGACTTCCATATTCTCCTTCATCTATGTTGAGACGTAAAAATACCTCAAAAAATGTAAAAATAACTTAATCTTAGTGGTGAAACCCAGATTTGTGAACAAGGATTGGGACACCCAAAAATGGTGTCAGTATTTAATGAATTGAATTTGAATTGAATTGAAATTCTATTGTGATGATATTAACTCCGCTCTTACCAAAATGAAAAAATATATACATATTTTGAAATGTCATGCTTTTTATTTATGTATATATCAATTTGATCAATAAGACAAAAACTTATTTTTACATACACCTCAAATTTACAATAACAAACCGAGGCCACTTAGATTACCTAATTCTATATCATGAATAACCGTGATATTAAATAATTTTTCATGTATAACTAATAATGCATGTGATAAATATTTTGTGTAGGTATGTGAATAATAGTGCTATAGTAGTGGTGGATAATGTTGATTGCATGCTTGTATAGTGATTGTCCTGACGAAAAGATGGGCACGTCTCTAAAACGGAATACAGAAATCTCTGTAGCCTCTTGTGCACTACACGGAATTTTACCGTCCGGCAGTCCGGTTTTGAAAAATAAAAGCGAGTACGACAGTTAAGCGTGATCGAATTTACGCGCAACGTCTTCACGCACCGATCCGAAGAAAGACGGACAAAAGCACAAGCCAATCCAAGCCAATCATCCGTTTTATATGCTAAATGACGTACCGGACGGTAAAATTCCGTGTAATTCCGTGTAGTGCACAAACGCCCTAAAGGTGGTTATATACCAACATTACCAACAAATATTCACGTTCAACAATACGGTATGAATCTAACTTATTTTTACATGTGTACGTATTCACATAATATTTGATTATACGAGTATACAGAGATGATTACCTACTGAGTTACATTATGACGTACTCATTCGTCAAAATAAATCACAGCAGTGGGTACTCACCTTAATCAAATTTCCTGCTTTTTCCGCCCGTTACCTCCCAAAAATATGTCGTACATTATTTATATGGCCGTGAGGGTATACTCAAATGATATTTATTATACTTTTCATTGTTGGTTGTGACGTTATTTGATGAAAATATTCAGAGCTGGGATTTTTCGAATGATTTTAATCGAGATAATGATCGAAGAAACGCATTAATTTTCTTCAAAACTCTCAAATCAGAGTTGAAATCACGTTTCTTTTCTGGTAAACTATAAATTGAAGAACGTTAAAAAAGCATGAAACTTTTTCAGCACAAATTTTGCATTCTACTATAAAATACAAACATGAGCAATTTTCCTTAATTGATCCATATTGAGGGACTAAGACATTTGATGACTTCGAAAATCACTTCATGATAGTTTAAATTTATATTGTAAAATTCTTGAAGGTCAACAATAAACTTAAAATATTGGTTAGGTTAGTTTAGGTTACGTTTCTTGAAATTCAGCCTAATAAAAATCTGTTTCAAATAACAAGTGCAAGAACTAAACTAAACTTATTTGACTACGATATCTACCCACCTCACTAAAAAGTGTATTCATGTACCAACCTGACCCTTATTAGTAGGTACGTTAAGTTTTTTTTTATTTATTCGGGAATTGTACAGCTTACATATAAAAAATGATATAATAAACATTAGTTACATTAACAATAATAGACATTACATTACATTAACAAAAAAAAGTTACGTTAAAAAAAAACAATTAAACAATTCCACATTTATGTTATAAAAGTATTTGATGATTGTTAGTTTTTTAAAAGGAATAACCCGTAACGCCTCTATTTTTAAAGGCTTGTCTGCAGGTAGGATAGCAAAGTTAGAGAAGCGAAACGTGAAGAAGGCATCACAAATTAGACCTATTGAAAATATTTTTTTCTTGTATTCATTTTGAACCTGCGATTCCAGTTTCGCAGTCAAGCATATACCCAACTACGCCACGGAG
Source organism: Brachycentrus maculatus (assembly GCF_059751285.1). NCBI lineage: Eukaryota > Metazoa > Arthropoda > Insecta > Trichoptera > Brachycentridae > Brachycentrus > Brachycentrus maculatus. The sequence goes on along the minus strand of NW_028281020.1, from coordinate 1,950,966 downwards.
CCTCTCTATGATATTACTGCTTATCAACTAATATGACCAACAGTACAATACTTCTTTATATTGTGTACAATTGGTTGTGGTAAAAGATTTTTATAGAATAATATGATAAACCCCAAGATACATATAAAAATGGTCGATTTAATCCTTCGCCCATTTCTTGACAGTCAATATTACATTATTATTATTATATAATCGATATATTATTACAATATATTGAGGGCACTCAAAATGTTGTAAATAAATTATCTGGTCAAATTATAATCTTAAATAATAAAAATGAAAATGATATTTTCTGGTGTTTCTCATGTGTGTGTTTATAATCCAGAATTTGGACCACACATAAAAAATAAAAGAGTTTCTGCTCAATAAGAAACTACTTTTCATCTCACCAATAGATGTCTCTAGTGAAGTTCTAGTGATTCACAACACATAACCATCGAACCACACATAACTAATAAAAGAGTTTCTGCTCAATAAAAAGCTACTTTTCATCTCACCAATAGTTGTCTCTAGTGAAGTTATAGTGATTCAAGAATAATAAATAATGTTTCAAAATTGATTCATATATATAGAACTTTCAAGAATTTAAGTATTGTGGTTGTCAATAATGGGTAGAATTAGTGAATGTTACACGTGTGTAAAGTGATCACTTAAACCAGCTTATGACGGTCGTCAGCCCCGTAAATGCTCAGACTTCCATATTCTTCTTCAGCTTTGATGAGATGTAAATAAAATTATGATATGTTATTAAATTGTTATTCAATTCGCGTAATTCACCTTCCGCCAGGTATATATATATGAACGATAAATACCTTTTACCATCAGTGTATTACGCATAATGTGTTGTTAATTCATTGCATGTGTAGTGACTAGCCGGTATGAATTCGTTACTAAGTAGACTGTAGGTGTATGTGATTGATTGCATCAATGAAATATATATTTGGAGTTTCCTCAGCCAGTTTCCTGTTCTTTGAAGGCTGTATTTCCCGTCTCGACGCGATATTCGCTAATTTGATGAGCTGATTCAAATAACATCAATAGAAGTTGTTTTAGAACTTAGATGTGAAATAACGGATTTTATTGATCATACAGTGTATATATACGTAGGTCAAGTGCTTCTCTGCCATCATAAAACAAATATGCGATTATGAATAAATTTATTAAAGAAAAGCGTATAGCATAAAATATTTTCACCGTTATTTAAAACCGATTCATGATTGAATTTTGAATGTTTTTTAGTAAGAAATTTAATGACAATAATAATAACAATAAAATTATTGCAATAAATCTACACAAATATGTCAATTAAGAAGGCATATCTTTTGTGTGTCTTTTTCAATTATTATTACAGATCCAACTGATTTTAGTTAGATTTTCTTTTAATTTGAGATCTACTTTGTAAATACATTTATTAAAAACGAATATATACATATTACTTCAAAGTGACTGCCAAATCAATTAATGAAATTCTTTAGGTCTTCCTAATATTTTTTAAAATCATACAAAATTAAAGCAGAATTCACAAAGGGATATGTATTTTTTTCAAACGCAACAAAATTTTCCACCATTTTTACATTAACGTGACATTAAATTCATTGAAACCTATTTTTCCACTACATTAACTTTTTATCGACACTGTAAATCTATAAACGTGAAATATGGAATCTCTCACGAAATGTCATATTTTCAGAACCATTAATAAAAAACACAAGTATTTTTTTTGTTCTTATTAGTTTAGAAATGTAGAAAATACAATAAATACCATTTTAGTGCGGTTTATAAATAAATTCTTATTTTTGGCACCCAGTTGGCGTTACGTAGTGAATATAAATTTGGCAAATGATAATATTCCCCCGTTTATCGACCTTTACTAACATATACAGAAGTGACCAAAATACCAACGCTTATATTTTATGTAAAATATCAGTTGACATCGTAACAGTTAAAATCCACAATGGGAGGTACCCTTACATTATTATATTACATCGTTTTTGTAACTTATCATTCAGTACTTTATCATCGTACTAAGAATTGCCTGGGCTTAAAATACAGCAATGAATTAACGAATTTATCTTTCGTATGTATTTCTTTTACGGCAACTATAGAATAACAATATAACAATATTGATGCGGACTCAAAGTTGACATATAATCTAAGATTAATTTGTAATTTAAAATGATGACTTGTCACTGGAATTACTACGACGAATCCGGTAATCAATCGTAATTGACAATTACGCAAATTAATGGTGATCATTCCCAACTGTAGATAGGTGCAAATCCAGCTATATATTAACATCTTAATCATAAAATATCGGATTTTAGCTAACCCGTAAAGATAGGCGGACCTTCATTAGGGGACAAAATATATAGTATACTTTTAGCACAGCGAAAAGCAGTCAAAAACGTATCCTGTTATGTGAATTTTCACAATTTTTCGTATTTATGTCGCGTGTATTTGACTTTGTCAGAGTAATAATAGAGTCAACTGTCACACTGACGTTTCTGGAATGAACGAAACCATAGAGAAAGTGCTGAAATAAAAGATTTTCAAATTTATGATTACTGTCGTTGAAAATTACGGTATCTACTAGTAAAAATTATCATTTTAAATGAAGGATTGAAATACAGGGGTTGAGATCCGAATATATCCAACAAAAAAAAATTAATATTTTTTTCATTGTCAAACTTTCAATGTTCAATCATAATAATATATCATACATTTATGAATTTATTTTAACAAGTCACAAATATTATATTCCTTATGAGTAATTATCATTACTCATTTTAAGACATGGGATTAAGGTTAACTAGACTGAAAAACAAATCAAAAATGCAGGGTAAAATATAAAATATAAAGCAATAAAATGCTCAGTAAATATGCATATTAAAAAAAAAACATAAGGGAAGAAGCATGTTTAAAGGAAAAAGAATTAGAAAATATGACTAATCACTAATACAAATATTTTATCCAGAAAATATTTTTTTAGTTCATTAATTTTGGATCCCTGACTGGGTTCTAATCTATATATTTCGGCAGCTGGATAATTTGGGTATAGGCAAAATATTGTAAGGACCTTACTCCAAACTTAGTTTACTCCAAACAAGATCCCCAAAAGTTAACTGCGTTAACTTCCGTAATTTTTAGTGTCTGACTTTTGGCTAATGCTGTACACCGAACATCTTACACAACACGTAATACGACGATATATGAATAACAATATTTTCATCTATCAATGAACTGAAAAACAGGATGCATCGAATATTGATTGTCTGTGCACCAAATGCGGGCATATTCTTATCTAATTACTATGTCAGTCACATGTCCGCGTCGCATTTTTATTCAGCTAAATTCACGGCAATTAGTTGCAAGTCCCATCACAGTATCACATAAATAATTTAAGTACTCTTTCACTGAATCATTTAATATTTATGACTCGTCATATGTGCAATATTTTTGTCGCGTCCGCATGGATAAGATAAAATCTACATATAGACTTGAAATGAAACCCTTTCAACTTAATTACATTTGCAAACATAAGAAACTTTATTTTTTATTGGTTGTTTATCATCTTCTTAATAGCTCCTTGAATATTATAAAAATACTAGAATAAATATAACACTGTAAAAGAAAAGGTATTTGACAAAATTTCATAATACAATAATAGTATGAAAGAATTACAACAACAAACAGGTTATTAAAATAAAATGAATATCATTAGTTGTTGTTGCTATGCCTCAGTAGGTATGATTAAATAGAAAAGAAATAAACATATTTCATACATTTCCAATAAATTCAATTTCTCAATGCTTGTAAAGCAATATAAATGTTAAAAATCTGTGAAACAAAAATGCAATCGAAAACGTTGAAAATGCTGCATAAATTATGGCAGCTGTCAAGAAAACACAGACGGCATTGAAAAATATTTACCATTGCCTAAATTTATATTACGTTCAACAGATGGCGCTGCCATTGCAGTACAAAAAAGGTTTTTAAAACATGTTTTACCTGTCATCGTGTATAAAAACACGCGCGTATTCGAATTCAACGTTGTGTCAAATTTTCAAAGCAATCCGGAAATCAAAATTTACATTTTTATTTAAATATATTCATTTTATGTTAGTGTGAAAAAATGGAAAATATACTTTTTAATTGCGAAAAAATATTAATCCTCTTTATGTATTGGATAATTGAGTTCACACAGCTATATAAATTCAGGTTTATCTTTATTTTATGAAGGTAATACTTTATTTTATCTGAATACTGTTCAATTATCTCTATTGGTTACACATTACGTACAGTTAATCGACCCGGGAATGGTTTCCTCGACCATTACTTGTATTTAAGTAGTGGATCGACAACTTAAAAAAAACATGTGAAAGCTATAAATGCAACGGATTTAATGGTCAAGTTTCTGTACTTAAAATGATTTTATTATCCATCCATAACTTTCTAACATTTGCGTTTAAGGCCACACGATAAACTTAATTTTCTTAAATTTAGGTAACATTTGACGTTATTGAATTTTTTGCGTTTTGCGCCGTGTTTGTACTGAAAAAATAGATGTTTCTTCGAAATAAATATATGCTTTTGAAAAGAAAAGAGTTATTTAAAGGTAGGGAGTTAAAAAATATATATAAAAATATTTTTTCAATAAATATTCTACCAAACAAAAAATATTCAATAAATATTCTTAAAAAAATTCGGGCATGTAATGACGTCCGGCTTGTTTTCTAGGGATGGAAAGATTGATAAATATATGCAATAGAAAGGAGAGTGAATAGTGCACTGAAACAGTTATGGCAAATAAAAACCTATTAGCGTAGGTAACCTATTCAACCCTAACGTATGGAAACAAAGCATAGAGTTGGTAAAAGAAGGATGAAAGTAGACTAAATAGAGTACTAGACAGGCTAAAATGCTTCGCGCAATCCATCATTTAAAAAAAACTGTTTATTTGATTTAATATGGTTACATTCTTTTCTTATAATTTTAATTCATTTTCTAGACATTTCTACTTCTACAACCTTAAGCAGTTCTCTCCAATAAAGAGACTAAGCTCTTGTGTTTGGAGAGGGACTTGCAAGGTTTTGTGCTTGGAGGGGGTCATTAAATCGACAACTAATATTTATTAAGAAGCTCAATGATCAACCTAAAGCTAGAATTTTTATCACAAATCTTATCAACACTAACAGCGAACACAAAAAGGGTCGCTAGGAAATTCAAATTTGATATAACCATACTTCCTTCATCAAAATACCTAGCGATCTTTTTTTTATTTTTCTAAAAGATAAAAGTTTTTCCAATTATCCTGATGTAATTAATCAAATTTTAAAATTCAACGAGCTGATATCTTTTCTATTAAAAATATACGACCACCAACGTTTGTTAAGTTTGAAAGGCCAAATTGTAAAAGCCGAAATATAATCTTCAGAAAACAAAATGCCGGGAACTAAAGAGGGTGTTTATAATTAGACGTGTTAGTTTCTACTCAGGAAGCAGCTTAAATTAATCTGTCAAACGCAGACATTAAAGAAAATTCCGCCAGATTACGGGACTATTTCCAGAATAGTAATAATATGTTTGGAAACATTCAAGTTAAAAGAAGATTTGAAAGAACTACACCACAGCGTTTACACCAAAATTAAGAATTCCTTATCGACGGGATCTTTAAGTATGTAAATTTAAGTACCGCTAGGGATTGCAATAAGGATAATCCAGATTATGCGAATTTTCCCAGTGTAAACCGAATCCGGATTTTTTTTATAAAATATCCTGATTTGTAATTTATAAAATTATATATTTATAAAACTATCACACCGCTTTCTCTCAGGGGTAGGAAGAGAGAATAGAACGACGCACCAATATATCTTTGCCTCTTCCACATTCATGGGTATCCTCATACATACGCAGCCGTATTTCGATTATTCAATAAACATATTGATGTGTTATTATTTTTTACTCCCGATCTGAATAATTGATCATGATAAGTTTTCCTCAGCCTTCATCTGCTTATATTACCAACCATATTAGCCTCATAAATAAAAATTTAATATATACCTATATATATTTCATTTTGAATGAAATATACGTGTCCAACAGGCCAACGAATGTACGAGAGCCCTTCTGATTTTGTTTACTCAACGTAATTTTTTGTTATTTAAAATTAATCTTATAATATTATAATCATATATTCAGGTGTTATTAATTTTTTTTACGATGTAATGATGGGATTAATGTAATGATTTTCAGAATAAAAAAATCATTATTCGAATTAGAATATTATCCAAATAATTTATTCAATTATGAGAATATAATGATTAAAGAAAACACTTGTTTTTTACCACTTGAGTTTTATTAAAGACTAAATGTTTCAGAAGTTAAACTTCCATCATTCAGGTCTGTATAATAACCAAAATATAAAATATAAAATTGTTCTATAAATAAGGAGAGGGGAAAGTTAGGTTAAAGTTAAAACAAGTGTTTTCTTTAATCATTGTAACATATCTTACCACAAAGTTAATGCCGAAACAATAAATAAAATATGAGAATAAAAAATTGAAAAATGAAAAATCTGTATACTTACCATGAACTTTAATGCCAAATTTTAATAATTTTAGTCATCGAAGGAACATTCAATAAAAATTTAAAATCATTCAAATCATAAAAAAATATTGTATTTTATATTTAAATTTTGAATAATTTTTAAAATGTATTCGTTTAGTTAAAATAAATCGTAAGTACAATAATTAATAGAAACATCTACAATGCTTTTCTGACCGATTATTTAGTCATGCGAAATGAGATTCTTACGAAAAAAAAATCCAAACGAATGTTCAGATAGCTTAACAAAAATATCGCTTGGTAATTGAACTTGCCTTAAATAGAAAATCCGTGAAATCGTAAGTTGAAGCATTTGTAGTAAGTCACGACTGGTGGTAAAAAACACAAACAAAAATAAAAATTTGTAACGTAAGTCACACTGCTTTGCGGTTGATTTTTTTCAACTGAAGGCAAATAACAAAACTACTCTGTAGCCTAAACTCTGTGCTCTATAATTCTTATTCAGTTAGCTAAATTACGTTGTATTAAGTAAAATTTTCCAAATAAGCCTTATTTTATGTATTTTACAATTATTTATTTGGTTAAATTTTAATGATGTTATTAATTTGTAAAAAGTTAGGTACTGTTGTTAATACAAACTAAGTAATGTTTGTGAAAATCTGTTTTTACTATTTGTTTTGTTCTTGATAATAATATTAATTATACCAATTATTTTTATTAATAATTTGACAGTACAAGGTGGTAATAATTTCGGTATATCATTCCACACTTTCGGGAAAGGATTGCATAGAAAAAAAATGATACTTGTATGAACGTATAAATAATTCATAAAGAATTTTACGACCGAAACGAAGTTTATAAATAAGTAAAATATCAATAATAATATTTTGTTGGTACAAAAATTATATAAACATCGGATTTAAATATATATAATATATTTTTTTTATGTATTAATTTTAAATCAAACATAGATTTTTTGAGCCTACTAAGTTTAAGAACTTAGTAGACTCAAAAAATCTGTGTTTGATTTAAAATTAATACATAAATTAAAATGGAGTCCTACAAATTAAACGCCAAATCAATAAATAAATATATATAATATACTTTACATGTCACTTTTAATGGCATTTTTATATGTTGTTTTGTCTTGTATCTTTAGCACTTTTTGCCGACCTTTCGATCACATTTCCATCCATTGTCCGTCCTCATAACTGATGTAATATTATTTTTATATCATCTCATCCACTTACCATACCGAAGTCGTCATGACTCATACGAACACATTGCATTGGCTCTGATGATAAACGCAGCAATGCCATTCTAAATGTCGGCAAGAAGGGCTACTAACGACACAATGCATAATAACCCAGAGAAACATTACCAGCACCGGAAAAGTTGTGAAAATATCACATGTTTAAAATGGAATTACATTAAAAAATATAACAAATCTATTTGTAGATTTTGATTCGTCATCCATATAAATCATTCAAACAAAATTCATCTCTAATAATTTTGATATATTTGTCTTATTACGTTATTTTTTTATGGGATGTGGATTTTAAATCATTGGTAGAACTACATTTTTGACATCTCAACATAGATAAAGAAGAATATGGAAGTTTGGTTATTTACAGGGCTTGCAACCTGTCGTAGGGTGGTTAAGTGATAACTTTATACACGTGTAAACATTCATTGACAACCACACTACTCAAATTCTTATGATAAAGTCTTACGTATACATATGATCAATCTCATGACGTTCCGTGATTGAGTTCACAACAGTCATCTATGATTGAATTTAGAAAGCTTTTACTAAGCAGAGACCCTTTTACGAGAGTGGAGTTTTTTTTACGAAAATAGTGTCTTGTTGATGGACCTCAGAGGAGGCGAAATTTTGGAAATCATACATACCTATATTATCTATCTCATGACGTTCCGTGACACACAACATTTACATCAGCCATCTATTATTAGATTTAGAAAGCTTTTATTTAACAGACACCCTTTTTACGATAGTAGTTGATTATTTGTTAGTAGCAGATATTTTTTTAAAGAAAATAGTGTCTTGTGGATGGATCTCAGAGAAAACGATTTTTGTGATTTTGAATATTTTTCAGATCAATGGCCACAGATCGTGTCGCCGGTAAAGAGGGGTAACTAATTTATTTATCGAAACTTTGCAGCGCCGAGTCGAGTGGAGTTTTTACTAGAAAAAAGTAAAACTTTTTATGTAATGGGTAATGTTTTTACCCGCTCTGAGCTTTAAGCCACGTCTGACATTTATTGCTTAAAATTTTAAGATGGAAAAGGTTTTCTGATCACGAGCACTTAAGGTTACTTTAAAATACTTTTACCTTACTTTGAATTTACCTGTTTTTTATGTAAGCACTTACAATATATTAATAAATATTCGATCGATTGTAGGGAGGGGGGTAAACATATTTATGATTGATTTTTTTCAACAAAATGTTTGTTATACTGCCCTGATCTTAAACTGCAGGACTGATCACCTTGCCCTCGTTAAACTCGTAATTAATCAAACGTTATTTATCAACAAACCGCACATCGATAAAATATGTGCCCTACGCACCATTGATTACTAGTAACATTTTGTAGATTGTAATAATATATACACTTGAATAATGAGGAACACCATTTAAATTGGTTTTAATTATGTTTATTAACATTTCTTTATATAAATATAAATTTTAATTGATGTTGATATCTTGACATAGATGAAGAAGACTATGAATTGTTGGTATTTACAGGGCTTAGCAAACCATAGGCTGGTTTAAATGGTCACTTTATACACGAGTAATATTCACCATTCTACCCATGATTCACAACCGCACAACTCAAATTTTCGAAAGTTGATTTATGCTTCAAATGACACATTCTTTTACATGATAGTTCTTGTCATCATATATGGCTGAGTTGAGTTTTTTTTTTAATATTAACAGAAACCTTTACCTAAACTTCCATAGTCTTTTTCATTTATGGTGAGATATCGATATAAAATATGTAACTCCTATGTGAACCCAGATTTGTTAAAAAAGATTTTGACACACCCAAAATATTGTGAGTTATAATTTTATTTCTGAATTAGTACGCTTATAGACAGATGTTAAAATCACAAATCAAAAACTAAAACTTAATATTTTTTTTTTTTAAATGTTTTGTCTAATTTTGTTATCAATATGATTATTTTCCCGCCAATTTCGATTCGATTGTTTACATTTTTTTATCTTCAAATAATTCAATTTCTGACATCTCAAATGGCTCTCTATGATTGCTAGGACTGCCACAACTCTACCCAAAAATTATTCACACCCTTAATACCCAGTCGAGTGTAGTCGTTCCTCCGCCTAATATTTTGTAAGAAAAATACATCAGACGCAACGCACGTACGTTAAAAATAAACGACAAGAAGACGTTTCTTTACGAAATGGTGACCTATTGCGTCTTACATTTCCTCGTGGCGGGAATTTCGTCTTCCAGACGCTTAGTCTGTTATTTTTTAGTTGTTTTTAGACCAGCTCTTGCTAGACGATGGCGGTCCATTACACGAACGGACTTATTTCTGGTGACAGACTCAACATCTCCACAAAATGGCGACAGATGCTTAAAATTAACACTTTTTGTTTGGCATTCAGAAACATTACTCACCGGTTCACTGGAATTCTACGAAAATTATACACAAACATGTCGCTAACATAATACGTTACGATTTATTGTCGGATTAAAGTTTGGGTATAATTACGGCATGAGTGACAAATATGTATAGGTACTACCTTTGTTTAAATACTTCTGGATTGCTGAATATGTTGCTATTAAATAATTTATTTATTCAAATATCATTACAGGGAATTTATATATGTATTTATATTTTATGACACGTGTTTTGATTCATTCCACATCATTTTCGCGCGGTGTTTGAAAACATTGCGGAAGGCTCAAAACACGTGTCACAATAGATTTTGAAAAATAGTGGTATTTATTTGAATTATAAATTTAAAACTAGAAAGGATCATTCATAATACAATCGATTTTCTGGTTTTCTGATTTTCTATTTATTTCTTGATTTTTTTTCCAGTTGGAAAAAGTGGTTAAAACAAAGTTGCTTTATTTTATAAAAATTAAACTATTTATTATAAACCGGAAAACCTGAAAAGCGATTCAATCAGTTATATGGCATAATACAGTAATATTAAAGTGTCCCAGATCATGTTCTATATCTCTAACTTAAAACTGAGAAATAAACGAAGTTTACTTCTCAGTTTTAAGTTTAGGAACTGGCAAAGGAAGGATGAAAGCAGAGTGAATGCTGTTGAAATGCGCTCCCTCAGACGAATGTGTGGAAAATCATTGTATGACGGAATTAAAAACGAAGATATAAGAAAGGAATGTAAGGCTGAACGAGGAATAATTGATAAGATTAGAAAGAGCTCTTTGCGGTGGTATGGACATGTGGAGCGAATGGATAGCGAGAGAATGACTAAGAAAATATATGTGGCGAATGTGAGAGGGAAAACAGAACGTGGACGACCGAAAAAGACTTGGCACGATCAGATCAATCAGAACCTAAAATCTGGCGGTGTCAAAAGTCTACGTAATCGGAGGGCATGTATGACTAGATGTATGGATGTGAAGGAGGCGAGGAGTGTATGTCAGGACAGAAGAGTGTGGCGTTCCATCCTCTCTGCCTACCCCTGCGGGGAAACGGCGTGATGGTAGTAGTAGTAGTAGTAGTACTTAGAAAAATAGACCATCTCAATCGATTCTCAACAAAAATCTGTTTCGTGGGGAAATCAATAGCACAGATAATCAGTACATCATAAATTTGTATTGTTTACTTCAACATCTCTACAGTAAAATTAATGGAAAGTAAACATATTAAACGCTAACCAAACATTTGTGTAAAATATTACCTTGAGCTTTTAAGCCAACAGTAAAATATCGTTGAATAAAAAGTATTAGTGTTGTAAAATATCATATAAACAAATTTTATGTTAATGCGATTACAGCCATTATTTTGAAAGGATACAGCTTAGCAAATTTATAAATATGTTTTTCCTGGATTTTTACAAATAATTTTATGCATAATTATTAATTACTAACAAATCGTCAGAATTTGAACATGTAGCAGATTTTTTTAATTATTATTTTTTAACAGCCAAGTCAATTTTTCCAAGAAATATGACATATAAAGAATATAGTAGCATACATAGAAAATATATCAATACATATAGAGTATACATAACGTTGATTTAATGAGCATGTCTAAGTAGTGAACATTTAATTAGAACATCTATCATACATGTTTTGTCGTATAAAAAATTGGCGCTTTCATCGAAGCCTTTTTTCCCTTATTCGATTCTAATGCCCAAACCATCTCAACATATCGTTTTACCACACTTTTAGGTAAGATATCGTTTTTCTACTTATTTTTTTTCCAAAATGTTAATAATATTAGTATATAACCACTCACTGAGATTTTTATATCTACCGGTTTCGAGACGTACCCGTCTCTTCGTCAGGACAATCACTACCAAAACATGCAAACAATACCACCCTTCACCACCATAGCACCATTTACACACTTAAAACTACACAAAATGTTTTACACATGCGATTTTTGGTCGACCCGAAGACCAACATGCACTAAAGGTTTCTGCACACAAACATGCGTTATGAGCCAAGGTTAAACATGCACTAGGATTAAACATATAAATGAACCAGCTTATATACTCGAAGGATGAAAGGAGTGGGCGGGGTTTGAATTGGATATTGACGAACCTTGCTTAACCGATGTTGTATCAAATGATGGACTATAAGTAAAAATATATATAAAATTAAGATTAAAATTATTAAAATTATTAAAAAATTTCGACTGCATTTTGTCTACTTTCATCCTTATTTTGCCAACTCCATGTTTCACTTATATACATTTTGGTTCAATGCATTTCACAACACGGCTTTTAAGATTCTATATAGAAAAGAAAGAAAAAAACGTTTTTTGGTACTAATCTCGTTTTATTGTGAGAAAGTTGCAGCGGGCTGTCGATTCCCCGGAATGCTGCAATCCCGTACAATAGGGCAGTGCGGTGCATATAGCCTCCTTGGTCGTAATGCTGGTGCGACCATATCCAGACACAATAGCAACAGCTTCGAGTTCTCACACTTAACGGTGGAATTTCGTTTCCCTGGCGTGATTGGCGGGCTAATGGCCACTGCCTAACGAAGCGAATTCAGAAGAATTCTAATCATAATGATGGACTTCGTGTACACACTGAAGATACATATAAAAAACAACCTTCTTTACCAAATAACTTAAGAATATTTGAACCTCACGCCATGTGCTAGCAGTTCGGCTATCCAAACCTAAAACACAGTAAGGGACATTTTTTTGTAGTACGTTTTTTTTAATTTTTGAACTAAGCAAAATCTACTTAGTCCAAAAATGTAAAAAAAAAACGTAATACAAAAAAATGTCCCTTACTGTGTTTTGAGTTTGGACAGCCGAGTTGACGTTAATACTAAAACTTTTTGAAAAATATACAAAACATTAACACCTTTTTATTTTTTATTAACAGACGAATCAAGACATTTTGTTTTTTTAATTCCAGATACTGTACAATTATTTTTACTTTTCAAATACACAGATTTTAGCACTTTCATATAAATTTAAATTCAGTCTAAATTCAGTCACTTCTTCACCAAACTGGTGGAAAGGATTGAGTATAAACTCTGTCTACTCGTGTCTAAATCAATACATAACTTAGCTCAAGAGTAACTACAATAGCTGTGTATTCCCGATCTTCAGGGATGGATATGTATATCAAGAACCAAGAAGAATCTACCAACCAACTTCAAGAATCAACAAGTAAAACAACAAGAACTTTCAGGGATGATTATAGTATATATTTATTTCTGAAGATGACAAGGTTCTTGTTGAAAACGATTGGAGAAAAGTACCAAAAATAAAAGTGGTTATAAACAAATTTCTAGTTTCATTTTATAAAGGTAGACTAAAACGTTACGAGAACACAGACATACTAATCATATCAGACATTTAATAATCTTGTCATAACAATGTTATATGCCAACTTACTGTACCTTTTTATTGCTTTATATTTTACGTTGCCCCGTATTTTCTTATTTGTTACTTTATTTGTTTTTCAGTCTTGTTAACCTTAATCCAAGGTACCAAAATGAGTAATATTAACTCTCATCGGGAATATTATATACATGTATTTGCCTTTTTTTTAAGAGAATTGTTTTTGTTATTTACAAGAATACTTAAATTATTTTCACACCATTTCTGTGAACCTAAGTGGCTCATTATTAGAAATATGTATCAAATTGTGGTAGAGTGGGTTCGAACCCAGAAACTCTGACTCAAGAGTCCGCGACACTAACCACGGGACCACAACCCGACGATTTGTATGTAATATGTTTAAAATAAATAAATACTTTAGTCTCGGTTATACTGCAAAAAGGGTTGCCAGTAAAAAAGACAAAAAATGTAATTTTGACCGCGAAAGTTCTAGTTTTATTTTGTAAAGTTTTATAAAATTTCCAACAAAGTATCTGCAAAAAGTATTCAAGATTTTTTTTTAATATGATTTCTTCCCGAGGGAACTCTTCATGTAATAACACAACATGTGAGCTGCTAACATTTTGAAGGTTCCTTGATAATTGTGTCCCAAGCCCGAGCTGGCGTGTTGCTCGCGCCGCCTGGGCCCGCCTGGGGCATCTCTCATAATCCCCATAAAATATCACTTTTAGTTTATTAAATGCAAATTTATTCAGGCGAATTATCGTTCTCGCTCAAGACAATAATAATATCTCTGCGATGCTTAAACTTATTAAGTGTTATTACGAAAATCGTAAAGGATATATTTTTTGGATTAAAATACATTTTATAATTTTTCAAAACTTGGCATGGTCCAATATTTCAAATATGGACAGGTCAGAAGTCGGAATAATATGGCGTACATGTATGAGAAGATGTATGAATGTGGAAGAGGCGAAGATTGTTTGCAAAGACAGATGGGTGTGGCGTTTTATTCATTTATTTATTTATATATTTATGTATACCAATGTGGGAAGGAGTGTGCTGGTTAGTTACATAGTTACAATTTTTGCTTAAAAATAATATTTTGAAAATTTTTGAAACAAGGATTTTTATGAAATCATTGCTGATTTCTGCTATGCTATTTATTATTCGTTATATCTTCTTTTAACCCTTATCTGCACCCAATGGTGCATAGGACACTGCATCGTATCGACCCAGTGTTATCTCGATCGCTAATTGTATGAAGGGAAGGTGATCAGTCCAGGATGATAATAAATAAATATAGTATTGAAAATCACAAGATAAATCTTAGACACAAATAACACAAATCTTAGACATGAATCATAATATATCACGTTTTAATTAAACGGGGAAAATGAGTAGAAAATAAATGAAAATTTGTGATGAGGAACGAGACAAAAAATGTTTTAAACTAACAAGAAACGTAATATTTATTACTTTCTCCTTCTTTTACGATGCGACAAACGATGACTCACGCATCCGCAAAACGGAATTCATAAAATAATCATACTATATGTTAATTAAATTAAAAATGCTAGTTAAATTATAAATTAAAAGATATATATTCTACTGCTTGTTAAGGGCACGCATGCCTCACCGAAGTTTTCTACTGTATTTATTATCTCTGCGCTTCTTGTGTATAATATTTTCACTTTTTAATCATAATGAATGACTTGGCTGGCTTGTCCAGTGAATGCTACCGGGAGCTGAACAACGAACAGATGCAATGTTGCGAAAATTCACGTTTCGTAACTTTTCCTTTCATCTCTTACTCTATCTTCTATCATGATGCATTTCTAGTTACTATGAAAACACTATAAATTATAAAGCCATTACGACTCTCTCTTATCTATTATATTCATACAAATATCACGAAAGTTAAATACAATACGATATTCTAATGTATCTATCTACCAATTACTCTGGAATTAAGTTTAACGACTGATTTTCAACATAATGAAATAAATTTTTAATTTAAATTTCATTTGGTAAATATCACTTTTATCAAAATATATTTTGACTACTATTTCAAAGCATTCTGCATCGATTGCCTTATGCAATCACCTTATACTGTGTTTAAAAATGATACACGTCTCACAATTATTTATTTTTTATATTTGCAACTAAATTTTAACGTTTTTTAATTTTTAATTAATTTTTTGCATTCTTTTAAATTTGAAAAATTTTGTGAAAATTCATTGTTTAGAAAATTCATATTTTTACCGATCTCACGATATATACGAGATACTTATTTTTTTGTTTATACATATTTTTTTAAAAAAAGTAAATCTAAATTACTTGAGCCTCAATTCAAGTGAAAAAATATTTTCTAGGAAACTCCTTTTTTTAATAATTACTGAAATATATAAATCTTCGTTATTATATTTTTCTTGTGTTAAAAGTGCGTTCAATAGCTATTCTTCCCTACCGGACATGAGCCAGATGCTGCGAATTTGACTAGGCTCAGATTGCCTATACTTAAAGGATTGCAAACCTTCGACTTATTGTTTTGTCCAAGAATCATATCGTATCATATAATACCTTATACTGTGTTTAAAAATGATACACGTCTCACAATTATTTATTTTTTATATTTGCAACTAAATTTTAACGTTTTTTAATTTTTAATTAATTTTTTGCATTCTTTTAAATTTGAAAAATTTTGTGAAAATTCATTGTTTAGAAAATTCATATTTTTACCGATCTCACGATATATACGAGATACTTATTTTTTTGTTTATACATATTTTTTTTAAAAAAGTAAATCTAAATTACTTGAGCCTCAATTCAAGTGAAAAAATATTTTCTAGGAAACTCCTTTTTTTAATAATTACTGAAATATATAAATCTTCGTTATTATATTTTTCTTGTGTTAAAAGTGCGTTCAATAGCTATTCTTCCCTACCGGACATGAGCCAGATGCTGCGAATTTGACTAGGCTCAGATTGCCTATACTTAAAGGATTGCAAACCTTCGACTTATTGTTTTGTCCAAGAATCATATCGTATCATATAATAGCGAAGCGAAGCGCCTTTGAGGTAGTATTTTACGAAAATGGAGCTATATAAAATATTATTTATTATTAATATTATTCAAATGAACTTCAACGATATGATCTATCGCAAAATTTATTTTATCATAAAAAAATTACAATACAGTGATTGTTATTTTGTAGATACATTCAATATATACAAACATCATTCAATATCATATAGTCTCTAACATAAAATGAGGTTACATACAGCACAACAAAACGATTGTTTTTTTTCATATTATTTTTATTCCATCGCCTTTCCATCACACATACTTAATACCTGTGTCTACCTGATAGGGTCAATGTCCAATGTCCATTATACTCAAAGAATGTCCGTTCCAACTATTCGAGGATACCGAATCCTACTAAACCCTTTGCAACCTAACGTTATTTTTTGTTTTTCTAGGAACATCGTGCTGCATTAGGTTCATATTTTATTTTTAGAGTTATTTTCAATCATCATTAAATTAATACAGTGTCCTATGCATTTTTGGTGCGAACCGGGGTCAGATGAAGAAATCTGATTGATTTACTTATATTGATGTACAATTATTAATTTTACTTAAACCTTATTATATTAGTATTACTCTTCTACAACTAGCAAAGACAATATTCAATTGGATTTCAACACAATTGTTTAACCTATAAGTATTTACAAAAGTATTGTGTAAGCAAAGTAGAATCGTAAAATAGGATAGCAAAAATATATTTTTTTAATTGTTAATTTTTGCAAAATTCAACATACACAAGCTTTTGATTTATGCATTGAATGAGGTTTTTAATTATTGTTTGAATTATGTTTAAAAAATTTCTCAACACATATTCATTCAGTGGTAGGTAGATACTATGTCCTTTTACTTAAATTTTTATGTCATTTTCAAAATCAATAGATATTATCGCTTAGTGACTGCTGAATCAATTGAAGATTTTATTAAGTCACAGTCATAAATTACGTTAAATGAACATGGAAATGCGATGTAGGGAATCGACTATGTATTATTATTTCATTAATTGATTCGGCAGTCACTTTGTGGTAAAATCTATCCATTTTTAATTAATGTCTTACTTAGTAAATACCACTATTTATTAAAATCTACTGTGACACGTGTTTCGATGCATTTCGTATCATTTTCAAACACCGTATGTGAAGCTAATTCTAAATTTTAGAGTTGGGTCCTTGGGACGTTGAAGGTTGAAGAGGGGGTAGTAGCTGTTTCTTATTTTTATTTATTAATTTCGTTTGTATTTTTTATTTTTATTTCTTATCAGATGGAACTTTTATAAGACTCACAAAATATGTCTGCGTGGACTTAAATGGATATTTATCATAACTATTTAAGCTTATATGTTTTTTTAAATCACATTTTACATGAGGATCAAAAGGGTTAATAGAACCATACTCATTATAACACAGTAATAAATTGAGAGCCAATGGAAAGGGTTATCTTAGTTCTCATTTTTTTTAAATGTAGAGAGGTAGATGAGAATGGGCGGAGGGTATTAATTTAAAGGAAAAAAATAAAAGATTTTAATTATCCTAATGAAGTATGGGTGATTGCGGGCCGTGTTTAATAATGGGTATTGTACGTTGAGACCTTTTAGATACACAATGTTACTTTTTCATAAAAGAATAATAACAAAAAAATATACACCTATGCTGGAATTATGAAGGCGATATCTATAGTACGTGCGTAGACAAGTAAAGTGTCGGTTAAATTAATATAACTTATTTTTTTGTTAATATTAATGTAAATTATTTTGTGATTAAAAATTTCTGACATAACTCATCGACAATCGGTGTTAAGGTAATAAAATATATAGAAATAAATAATTAAGGGCCAGTAATTAATAGCCTGCAACTTAAATTTCTTTCAACCCAGGAAACCTGAAAAAAAAAACATTATATTTTTATTTTATTAAAACACCGTTTTTGTATTGAAAAAATAAGTCATTCTTCAAAATACATGGTTTTGAAAAAAAAATGTTATTAGTATTTTTTCACACACAGGTTATGCCTTTGTGGGATCTTTTTTCGTATTGATATAATATAATATTTTTTTACTTGTAATTATATTATAAGTATTGTGAAATGCAAAAAAAAAGTAAAAAAATATTATAAGTAACTAACTATCTAAATAACCATCACGCCGCTTCACCACAGGGGTAGGCAGAGAGAATAGAACGCCACACCACTCTGTCCTTGCAAACATTCTTCGCCTCTTCCACGTTCATGCATCACCTCATACATACCCGCCGATTGTTTCTGATATTATACCATAAGTAAACCTTATGATATTATAAGTAAACCTGTATAAACCCGACGTACTTTGACTGACATCCCTAGTGCATGTCAGACAACGGCTCTTAGTGCATGTTTGTTCTGCAACCCGTAGTGCATGTTGGTCCACGGGTCGACCAAAATCGCATGTCATAAACATTTTATGTAGTTGCAAGTGTGTGAATACTGCTATGGTAGTGACGTATGGTATTGTTTGCATGCTGTTGTAGTGATTGTCCTGACGAAGAGACGGGTACGTCTCAAAACCGGTAGACATAAAAATCTCGGTAGTAATAATGAAAACAAATTTATTTCACTCTCAGAAAACATGAAAATAATTATCATTATTTAATAAATGTTTCATTTGTAAAAATGTTATTGCCGCCATTATAAATCATCTTTTGATTTGTATAATTTGAGCTGTTGCACACTACTAGCGGCAACACAACTTCCTACTCGAGAGGAAGTGACCTCGCTAAAGCGAAAGTTTGCCATACATTTATTATATTATATATAGTGCATATGATTCCACGTTATTATTGTATACCTTCCAAACTGTATTGAGATTTCCTGCTGATATCATCATCACTCGCGGACAAAAATCACTTACCACATAAATACTTGAAAACATTCCTGTTTTGGATAATAGAAAACCCGAAAGCATGGTTCTCTTCATTCACATTATTTTAATTTATTTATATAAATAAACCATACTTGTTATGACGTCAAATATTTTAATCCTTTTATCTTTTTACAATGCCTTTTTTATTTTACTTTTGTATTTTTTTCTTTTAACTTTTCATTATTTTTTTATTTATTAACTACAATATACGAGGTAGAATAATATGACTATATCGTAATCATAAATTGTTAAAACTCTGTGATATTAATTCTACCATGCACTGAATCATATTGATATTTTTACAAAAATTTTAGTGTGTCCAAATACTTGTTCACAAATCTGGATTGTCTCAAATTTTTGGAGTATTTTTTCAAAAATAACTCACACACTCAAAATGTTGTAAATAAATTATCTGGTCAAATTATAAGCTAAAATAATAAAAATTAAAATGAAAACGATATTTTCTGGCGTTTCTCATGTGTGTGATTATAATCCAGGATTCGGACCTCACTGTGGTGCATAGGGTACTGCATCATATAAACGCAGTGTTATCTTGATCGTTAACACATGAAGGAAAGGTAATCAGCCCTCCGCTTCAGGTACCAGTCCAGGGTAATATTGAATAAATATTAGAGTGAAAAAAACACTTTTATTTATTTGACCCCCCCTGGGAATCGAACCAGGGACCTCCAGAACGGTAGCCGAGCATGCTGACCATTACACTACGGAAGCGGACTATTTTGAATATACATATTTAAAAATACCTTAATCCTTTACAATGTTCTCTGCCCCTGGCTGGAAGATTAGCGGACAGATAGTTGACAGGAAAGTAGGTCTCTATGCCGTATGAGATTATCTTCTCACAGATTATCTCCGGACTGAAATATATGACATTCACTTGTAGTTGGTACTATATCCGCCTGACGTTAGCTCATATGGTAGATACGTACTTGAAACAATCATTATTTCTACATCACACAATTAAACGCTTAAACGCTTTGTAAGAAACAAAACTCTGTCCACTTTGTGTAGTGTTTTCTTATGTGGAATACACTAGGAGCCTATTACTGGAAAAGTAAACTGAAAGTCTGGGCATTTACTTGGGCTTGGTTAAGTGATCACTGTACACACGTGTTAACATTCACCAATTGTACCCATGATTGACAACCACACTACTCAATTTTTTGTAACTCGATATATTGATCAAACTCGTGACACGGTACATGTGAGATCATAACCATCTATGTAAGAATAGGGGAAGATTTTATTAAGCAGACTCTTTTTATTTGTAGGTATACAAGGTCCTAATCCTGGATTAAATTCACAAAATTGAGACCCGCCTGAAAACATGATTTTTTTATGTAGCTTATAATTTTACCACCTCCGTAGTGTCAGCACGCTCGGCTACCGAGGTCCCGGGTTCGATTCCCAGGGGGGGGCAATAAATATAAGTGATTTTTTAACTCTACTATTTATTCAATATTACCCTGGACTGGTACCTGAAACGGAGGGCTGATCACCTTTCTTTCGTGTGTTTACGATCAATATAACACTGCATTTAAATGATGCAGTGCCCTATGCACCATTGGTGAGCGGATAAGGGTTAGAGAGATAATTTGACCAGTTATTTTATTTACAACATTTTGAGTGTGTCCAAATACATGTTCACGAATCTGGATTATTTCCACTTAGGAGTTATTTTTACATTTTTGACATCTCAACAGAAAACCAGATTTGTGAACAAGTATTTGTACACACTCAAAATGTTTGTAAATAAAATAACTGATCAAATTATAAGCTACACAAAAATTTTAACATTTTGGATATGTCCAAATACTTGTTCACAAATCTGGATTACCGCCGCTTAGGAATTATTTTTCACATTTTTTTGACATCTGGATTTCAATTAATATTCGTCTATTTATCTTCAGAGCACACCAGTGAAATGCGCTTCAGATATTATTGTAAAGTACAGTTTACAGTGGTAATGAGCACATCGAGTAACCCTTCTGAATACGTATTTTAAAAACACACGCGCTGTTCGCACTTAGCTCATATCCGGGTTGAAGATCCTTATCCGCTAAGTAAACAGGGTCCGTGCAATTAGTGAGCATTATTCTCGGCCCTTAACCGCCATCCCTCGCTGTAATCCTCACCCTTCTAACCTATTTTTCCTTCTAGCACCACTAGAAGCGAGACAAAGTTCCCATCAACGATACGTGGAGATGGAAATTAAAATAATACCAACACCAGTTGTAGAGGTCCTTACCAAAAAGTTATATTTTTAATATTCCACAAAAATCCTTTAAATGCAAATCTGTTCTGTTTACTGTATTCTGTTGAAATCTTAATTAAAGTTGCGACAAAACGTAACCAATCCTGTGTTTAATTAATATGAAATCATTTAATCGCACCAAAACCTATGAATTTTACAAGCTAGAATTACTGATTATTAAAAATCATTTATAATGGAAATGTAATGTTTTAATGAGGACATCGACGCAAACTAGAGGTGTAATAATTATGTAACGTTGACCATTCTGAACATTATTGAATAATTATATTGTATTTATGTTTGAAAGATGTACGAGTATGTATGCAATGTGGTTGATTACTAATTCCTATTAAGTAAAATAACAAGTTTATAGTTTTTTCCACGTAAATTTTATTTTTCGGATTTCATCAGACTGGTCTGATGATGTCGGTTTCGTCGAAGAATAAAATATATGTGGAAAAATCAAAGTAAATAGTCGTTATTTTAGCAGTTCCTCCAAGAAATGTCAGTATAAAACTTAAATAAATAAAAAAACGTTCTTATGTGATTGATTTAGGAGTATGGCTGAACAAAATAGTCCAACGTCACCCTAGCAAATAAGTCAAAGTCAATTTAGGACTAGTATTTGAAAAGAAACCAACATCATTGCATAAATATATTTTTCAAAAAATAATGCAATATGGATGTGAATGTAATAATTAAATCAATGTTTTGATTTTAACATTATACGTATATTATTGATTAGTGTAAAATATGATTTTATCTTTTATGGTATGCTTTTTTTAAACTTTCTATTAAAAATAACTACACAGCTATTCATCACGCCAATTTACGAAGAGGTGGGGGAGACAGGATTGAACTCAATCTCTACATGTCCACACGCTTCGTTTCTTCTACATTATCATTCACATTATCATTCTACATTATCAGCAAGAGAATATTTATTTTCTATTTTTTATTTATGTGCTTATTTTTTTAATTAAAAAAAATCCTCGAAAAAAGGCGGGATTGGGCACTTTGCCATGAAACTCTTTCCAGGGTCGTGTGTAGAGTGAAGTGCCCTTATCCCAAGGGTCGTTATATAGTGAGGTGTTACAGTAACTCTTCCTCTCCCTTGCACTCCTGGTAGGAAGTAGGCTCACCCAAACTGTATTGACACTAAAAACGTATTTTATTTTTCATCATACCTTTATACGTTGTACTAAAAACTTAACGTTAAAACGTTTTCCTTTGTTTTTTCGGTTATTACTCCTATCAGCAAACAGTGACAAACATATCCGCATATTCTTTAAATAATTCTACTCCACTTTCGCTTAAACTGATTTTGTAAGACCATATTAACGAGGTGTTTCCACTTGCCTTACATGCGATGACGTCGATAGACAAATAAATTTCTAATTATATTTTTGTCTTTCTCCCGACGCATTTTTAAAAGAGGCTTAGCACGTAGAGATGAAGACGACTTAACGCTGACAGAGATGATCTCTTTTATAATAAACACATTAGAAAATCTATAAACGTTATCTTTTAAACGCTTCCATCCATTTCTCATGTACGTTTTATATGTAAACAAGGATTATCTTGAAGATAAAATGAAAACGTGAGAGAGAAATGATAATCTTTTGATTACTTGTATCTTTAAATGTAAAATTAATGATGTTATTTATGCGTTCTCCTTCGTAGATTTTCTATCATAATTTGGTACGTGTATTTTTGTCTACGGCTTAGACTTTACGCCTTGGAATGTATGTTTTATACTATCCGATGACTTATCTTTTTCATTTTTATTTTAAATACTGATTGATATAAATAGGATATATTATTATAGTTTTTTTTCAAGATTATATGTGATGGAATATATTAAACTAAGACTGAAAATTATCTGTTACCCTAAGAATTATCCTAAGAATATATTAGTATATATTGTATTTCATCAAGAAATTTAGCTTCATCCATGTTATTTTTTCGTTTTTCTGTACATTCCTGGACTCATTATGTTGAAATTGGTGTAATAATACTCGCACAACAATAGTGAAAAGGAAAGTAAAAAGTATGTTAAAGAAACGTCGTACATGTGATTTCATCTACATATTTTTTTTTAATCTTTAGAAAAATATCGAGCGATTCTTTTACTGATTTTGTGGTTATTTTTTACGGTTACATATTGAAATTTATGTTTCTATTTTTTTTATTCAACCAGACCGAGTCACATCAACGTGTGGCCGGGAACAGTTGGTAAATAAATATAATTAGATTTCCATCAAAACTAGTCTATAGTAACTCGGGTCTTTTTTAAGATTTGTCAATGCAAAGATTATTTGTTTATTTGTTTCAATATAATATTATTAAAAATATCTTAAACAGCCTGTAGTTGTTAGAAAAAAACACGTGTAGTAAACCTGTAGTAATAAATGACCTCTTAAACCTTGAAATCTTCCTCTTGTTACGGTTAAAAATAAATTAACAAGCGTCCCAGCCTTCACCGGGGATGTATGGAGATGGAGGCGGATAACAACCCTTGGCCTTATTCCTAACCCTTGAACTACCCAACACAGAGAGAGGTGTTAACTAAAAGGGGTAGTTTTCCCTTTAATTGGTTCTTTTATTAAATTATGCGCGCTCTTTTACATGAAATTCTGAAGCCATAGTTTCAAGAGTCTGAACATATAATAAATCTCTCTGAAAATGAATCAATGGGTATTATTGATTTTATTTTTCTTTGTCTTTTTGTACTTAAAAAATATTTTAACTATAATTTTTTAATATAATTGAGTAAATATGTATATTTATCAGGATAATAAACAAGAAATAAAACATAAATGGCAGTATGCAACACTGTTTATTTTTTTCTTGAATGTTTTCCGCAGATACTTTGTGGCACATTTTATAAACCTTATAAAATTAATTAACCTTGTTTTCACCACTTTTTCTTAAAAATACAATTTAACCTACCGGTTTCAACAAGAACCTTGTCATCATCAGGGTTTATTTTAATTAAAAAAACATTAAAATACTCTCACCAAAAACTTCCACACACTCCGTAAAAATCCTAAATGTATTAACTGTTTATTTCATTTATTCATTTAATTTACATATGTAGCACAGTTTTCGTTAAATTAACCTCGTAGGCGCTATACAATTTATAATTTACTTGTTCATATTTGACATTTAATTTTAAATTTTTATGCATCTAAAATGAATTTAAAATAATTTTAAAAAATTATAATATTTTCAACATTATTAATATTTAAAGCATTTACTTTGTGGTTAGTCATTTTTACTTATTTATTTTTTTTCAAAAATGTTAATAAAATTAGTATATAACCACTCACCAAGAACCACTCACGGTGAGTGGTTATATACTAATTTTATTAACATTTTTGTAAAAAAAATAAATAAGTAAAAAATTATAATTTAAATGTAACTTTGTTTTAAAAACACTATAAATATTTAATTATAATGTCTACCGGCTAGCTTCGAAACCGGTAGACATTATAATTAAGTTATAATTAAATATTTATAGTGATTTTAAAAAAAGTTACATTTTAACTATAAAATGGAAAATCACAAAGTTAGTGCTTTATTTAGTAAATATAAAAAATAATATTAAAAATGATTTAATAAACTTTATGAATTGGTTTTACATGTTCCACTTCATCAATAATATAATTTGTAAAAAAAGATGCCGCAACACTGCTTATAGATCTTTACAATAGTTGAACATTAATTGAATAAAAATGTCATTCTTAACATCAAAAGATACTTAAATTTGATGTATTTATTTGTGGAATTTGTTTGTGTTATTGTTTAAGTATTGCCATTTTTTATCATTTCACTAAAGTTTTTAACGAATATATTTTTTATTACAGGTAAGAACACTGAATTTACATACAAAGCAACGTCTGAGATGGGTAAGTTAAAATAAAATGATACTCCTATACAATTATAGTTTTTATTTCTGGGCAATACTGTCCGTACAGAGTTGTTTACGATTATACCAGCTACTATGTACGAGTAAGTTGTTTGTCCTTAGCTTTTCTTAGTAGTTATATTGTAAGTACTCGACTGCGTCCGAGTTAATTACACAGAAAATTGGGCAAAAACAAAAAACAGCACACAGCATTTGAAATTTAAAAAAGCTCGCTAAATAGAAGATGAGATTGTAATCTTTGGGAATTAAGCAGTCGGTAAGGCGGTATCCGAGCTAATGACGGAATCTACCCATTAAAATTACACGCCTGGGTTCTTCCTGCCTCGACTTGACTGCCACACCGACCATGGACCATAAATGATAAATTATTTAGGGGTCTTGTTGAACTTTGTTAGCGGGGTATTTAAATATTCCGTTGGTGTTTTGGTTTTTACCGGTTTAACCCGGAATTCGAGATTAAAGGATAATTCGCGCTTTCTAAGGGTTAACAGTTAACAACAGCTGTATTAAACGATCTTGTTTTATTAATTTGCTGCGGGGGCATTTTATTTACTTAAAAATTAAAAATTATTTCTTTTTTTATGATGAACTTTTTATGGCGAAAAACGGTATGTAGCCGGCGAAGGAAACGTTTTTTTTTTTAATCTCAGCTTGTCTTTAATAATAAAATTTACTCTACTGGTGTTTTTACATTATGAGAAAAATGCCTATAAAATTTGGACCTTGTTTTTCTAATTCAGATCTTCAATATTTTTTTTCATATAAGGCGTCGTCCTAATACAAAGCGATTACGCGACCAGCGCGCGTTCTCGCGAATTTACTCGTACGAATCCGCGATTAATCATACAGATCCCGAATAGGTGTCCTAATTGGCATTCGAGCGAATAATTAGGACACTTATTCGAGATCTGTATGTTTGATCGCGAATTCGTACGAGTAAAATTCGCGAGAACTTGCGACGGTCCCGTAATTGCGTTGTATTAGGACGACGCCTTACGGATCTGAATTTCAATTTATTTTATAATAAAAGTGTGATGCTGATTTTTACCGTCGCATTCATTAAAAATAGGGTGCCTACTTTGACGACTTCGCCGTATTGATATAATGTCAGTTCGCTAGCGAATCACTTTTACTTTTTGATTGTCCACCGTTTTAGGAAGACTCCTACGCGATGGGCAAAGTGTGACCTAGAGATATCGATAATTCATAATCGATTTATTTCACAATTTCGCCATTACCGAATATTTGACACGTGTCGCATTTGAGATATAGCTCGAGTTGTACGTAATTGGTGATCCGAGGTCGCGATATTACTACACCGGAATGACAATATCATATTATATTATAGTTATTGACCCATCAATGAAGGTTAATTTGCTATTGTTTTTCGTACTATTAACGATTAGATTCGAGATTGGACCTACGCTATACGACATCCAATACATTACTAATTTTATTTCACGACATAAAATGTAATTGTTGTCGCAATCATTTCAAAACGATTATCGCCCATAAATATTCTTTGAAAAAAATACCATGATTTATTAAGTAGACATTTCCACTTATTACTGAGTAAAATATCTTATTCTAGTTACGTTATGGCTCTCCAAAAAAAACTAAGCTCTTGTGCTTGGAGAGGAACTTACACAGAATATTTATTTATGTTACTAGTAGTTAGTCTTCTATTTTTTAATGTCCATAGGGAAACAATTGAAATCGTTAATTCCCAAATATTTATAATTTTTTTGAATTGCTTACAGAAATCTTTTACGAGTAGGAATCTAATTAATTTAATAAAATAACTTTGTACAATGTTTTATATTATACGTATATATACGGATTGGAATACAGTTTGTTTTTTTATACGGAAAACTAACATTAGGTACGCAATAATAATAATAATTTTATATTTTGTCGAAAAAAAAATCCATTACAGGCAATTGAAATCTGCTTTAAAAATACATGTATTTTCTTTATCGTTATTGCGTTTTGATTCGTATTCAGAAAAAAGTGCCATTAAGACATCATTTTTCATTGGTTGTACAATATATTTACACCTTCCCATTTAGAGTAAGACTGTATACGTTTATTTAATTGGTTTTGAAAAAAACATGATAATGTAAAATAACACAAAATCATTATTTTTAGATTTGTGGAAAAAACATCCGCTCTTTTCTCGTTATTTAAAAAAACGTATTAACTACGAAGCATGGCAATAAAACAATATTATTAAATTATAAATTTAATTTCCAGTACACCAACCACGAAGCAACGAACTGTATAGGTTTATTTTCAAACAGGAAATACGGATTGAATTAAATTAGAATTCTTATTTAAAATTCCCCACCTGGCTTCACAATAAGTAGTCACACAATATTGCAAGGACACGTGTCCAGCGGTTTACAAAAGCGCAGACACCTGGATCGTGTGCGTTGCACCCTTTGCGCAAGTCTTTTGTGTTTATCTATGGTTTACCTCCTTTCTCAGTTTAGATTTGATCTTCTTTATCTATTCCACAATTTTGGCGGCAAACAGACTGACAGATGCGTTACGAAAGAACAAAAGGCGATGCAGTAATTTATTGATTGTGTAGAATACATAATCGACAGACGCCATGTGTAGAATGTTATAATCCCGAATCTACTTTGTTACTGTTAGATTTACGCAAGAATGATCTAGAAAATTATACAGCCACGGTAACCAAATGCTACTTTTTATCAAATATGTATAAAAGTAAAAGCTTAATTGCAACATGTAATATATCTTAAAAATAATATTTAAATCTAAACTTTTACTTAAAAATCTGTCCACTTTAAGGAACTGTTTACACGTTTCATAATTAAATATTTTTTTTAAACAATGTAACGTAGAGCACTTTTTAAAAAAAATCTTTATAGTCATTTAAGTAACATATTTATTAAAATGAGAGCGTTGTTAACTTTCTGCATGTATATATTGTATATCTTCACAATAAAATTTGTTTAAAATAACGTATTTATAACGAAATAAAATATTTAAACTTTATGACGTATAACTGAATTATTTCTGAAGTAAATATAATATTTGTAAAATTGATTATATTGTAAAATGTTACAATATAATCAATTTTATACACGTTAACAGACCTATCGTCGTACAAAAAATTGTTGATTATTCACTATTTAATTTTTTTATTTAAATTGTATGTACCTATCGTCTACTGATCGCTGTTTGTTTCCAATACCCTCATAATATGGTAAGAAAATGCGTTTTTATTATTATTTTCCTAAGAGCATTGACTTCGAAAAAACCATCGTGCCGTGCAATGCGCTCACGTGCTTTTCCTGTGCTTTATTGTTACTTTTTTTAACCCTATAAACAATCCTTGCTATTTACGTACTTGTCGAGTTCCGCCCGCATGGTTACGCTGCGGCGCATGCGCCTTACAACATATCACTATTAAAATTAAAATGCACCGAAGATGCGATCCGTCACCCGGAACGAAACGTCTAGTATGGTCGCGTGGCAAGATGTGTGGAGCGATAAACTGTGTTACGGAATAGATCGTAATTATTCCCCCAGCGAATTCCTTTCGTTAGCGTTAAGAATAATCGCAATAAATACTAGGTACCTACCTAATATAAAATATTAGAAATTTTTATTTTCAGGTATTTATTATTTCTTAATCCTTGTATAAAATATATTTCTATGTATGTGTGTATATTAGTGCATGTTTTATTTTAAATAAAAATGCTACGCAGATGTTTTAATTTTTTAATTATAATTATTGTAGGTTTTAACCTACAACCCTCTCGAAACATCCAATATTTTTTTTATAATTCGACGAAGGAGCAGCGTGTCACTTTGACCCGTTACTCTATGAGCCATTAGATTCAAGTCGAGTCAAGTTAAAAAAATTAAAAATAGACAAGAGCATCCCACCTACGATTGGAAATAATTTTATGTCAAATTATTTTTTTTAAATGCAACTTATATTTGACAGTCGAAATTTATTCCACTAATTATATATTTATCTTAAATTGATGAATTGCATAAAAGCTTTCTATTTTTGGTGCGTTTTTAATTACAAGAATGTTCAGTTTTCAAAAATGCGTTATATAAAACAAAAATACCTCAAATGTGGGTTTGGCTACTTTTTCTGTAAGAATACATTTTTAAATGACAACAGCCAAAATATGCCAAATTAAGTGGTGTGATCAAAAAACCGTCTTTATTCATACGTAATAATTTTTTTTCTTTATTTCTAAGAAAAACCACGTAATTTAATGTTCATTTAATCAATTGAAATTTATTAACAAATAAATTGTGCTTCAAAAATAAGTAGACACTATTAGTAAAAAATAAGTAGACACCACTGGCGCAGAAAAATTATACAGGTAGATATCGCGAACTTTATCTAAGCAATGAAAACGTCAGGTACGGCGTTACGTTTCACAACACAATAATTATGAGAAGCGAACTGGTTCATGCCCAGTGGATTTACAACCGATCGTAAAGAAAGATTCAAATCATTATTTTATTGGTTACAGATGCGAATAACAAATCTAAATTTAAACAATGTTTTCATCTCGTTCCCACGATCCCACCCACACTTTGAGGACCACAGACAATAAAATGGCAAAGAATATCGCGTGCGGCGTTAACCATAGACGATGTAAAACATGGACACTAGATACCTTGAAAAAATAAGCACTTAGCTAGATAATAAAGGAAAAGAGGGTATAAAGTATCGTGTTGCAACGAGACATACAATGTACAATATATTACGTATATAAATGTAACACATTACAGTATAATCCAATAGGGAATGTTGTCGTTTTATAGACAAAAATAAGCAAGTCCAACATTTTTTCCAGAGTACAAACTATATTTTAAAATTTATTTATTAATACCTACTTATAATAAAGACAGACGCCTTGGCGTAGTTAGGTGGTCCTCAGTTTTGCATATCCCCCAGTGCAAAACTGAGGATTTGATTATCGGCAGTTGTAAAATGGATCTAAAAAATATTTATTTTCAATTGGTCTGCGTGTTAGCGATGTATTTCCTCATATCTCCCTTCGCCATCTTGTTTTACAAAGGAGTGTTTGTAATTGGATTATAACAATCTCTTTACGCGCAGTGTTTGCTTTTAAAAATAACTTTCCTTATAAACATCTAGTTGTTTTCTTTTAACTTTCCCTTGTCCGTCAATTACCTATATTTTTTGAGTTTATTGTTATTTGGACATTATTTTTTATCGATCTTTGAGATTTTTTTATATCCCTGCACTAAAAAAACAAGTAAAAGAACCATTAAAATAAATTACTTGATTAAATTAATAAAACTTCTTTGTTCCTGAGTCTTTTTATTTTTCATATCGATGAGTTTTTCGGCGATAGTTTTCATGTAAGTGGACTTACCAACTTTTGGCACTAACTCGGGATATTATTACCATCGAAGGGTACCATTAAATATGACTGCTTCCATTTCAATAACCTTTATGTGAGAAATCGACGATTCAAAGCAGTAATATATATTTCCAGCGATGCGAGACGTTTTATCGTTTTTTTTTTTGAGTGATGAAAAGTGTCTCATCGCTCTTTTATTTTATTGATTTCTTTGTTCTTTATTATTTGTTGTGAATTCTTTTTTGAGATCTTTGCTGAATCGGAGCGTATTATTCGTGTTTTACCATTTTTATTCACTATTGTACATCGTGCAGTAGTTAGCACGGTTGACTACTGTAGATGACGCCTTAGTTTCGATTTTTAATGGAGTCAGCATTAAAAATATTGCAATTTTTCTATTATGAAATTTAAGTGTTTGTTTTGAAATTAATCAATAATTGAGTAATCTACATACATCATCGAATTGCTTATCTTTGTCTACGTAGAAGAAATCTACAAACTAAGCAAGATTCAATTTTGTTTATTCATCAAACAATGCTGATTAAAAATTATGTTAAGACAATGGTAGAATAAAGTCGTTTATGCACGTACTATACTATTGTTCTAGTGTTTTACTAGCGTTGATAGTATTAAAAACTGCAATAATTAGAGCTGCTGTTTGTGCATAGACAAGACGTTATGAGACCAGTATTCTATTTCCCTGGAAAAACTCCTTCCTTCAGGAACAGTTTAAAAATGCAGTTGATTGAAGATATCTCACAATCGCAAATGAAAATTATAGGTAAATCATAATTCCCTGCACTAAATGTTTTTTTTAGATATTTAAACGTCTAACCTATTTATTTAATTGAGTTAATCGATATATTCATGATCATCTTTTTTATGATAATTATCATCTTACAGCAAAAAATCAGAAAATATATCGACAACCTCCACGCCATCAGTTACATATTCTTAGAAAAAAACATATATTTTCTGAACCTTTTTACATGTGACCATAAATTCTTTATACCATGCTAAATCCTAGATTTAATTGAAGAAATATATCTTTCAAGCATGATGTTACAATATTTTTCATGCCTTTTTAAAAATGAAATGTCAAAAATACCCTCATTTATCATATGCTCAGTTTTGAAATCACAATATCACATACATCTACGACTCCGAGAGAGTTCGTTTGATCAAAAATATTGTGCAGATGTGTCATTTGATTTTTCGACAGACATCTGTCTCCCTTTAAAAACATGCAAGGAGTTATCAAAACATACTTAGAAGTTGTTACTTTTTTTAAAACTTAATTTCTGTTTCTTGAATGTTTTTCGCAGATACTTTGATTATACTTTGATTATACTTTCGATTCTACAGATTTTATTATACTTTTTTTAGTATTATAAGTACTCTTTAACCGGTAGGTTAAATATGGTTAAAACAAAGTTGTTAAATTTTATACAGTTTTAAATTTCTGTAATCTAGGTACGAATCTGGTACAAAATCGCATCAATAGTGGACAATAACTGGTCAATGTAATTGTAGTCCATTCAAGTAGGTAGCGACAGAACACGCGGTCGATTAGTCTCCTGGCGTAATTTAGGCATAAGACATAAGAAGATAACATCTACTCCATTCTTCACAGTCAAGAATCTTCTCGGTTATGATTCCAAATGGCAATAACTATCAATCCAGGCTCCATTACAATCCTCTCCCGAGGGAAGAGAGAGGAAAGACAAAGGAGAAATGGGGGGACGAGGCGTGTAGGACCATGTACTGTATCGTGTACCAGAGTACACAAGCGTGATTCCGGTCTGCAATCATTAAGGCAGTCATTTTTTCGCTGTTATTTATTTTTATTTATTCACTGGGGGAGCGAAACGAGATACAGTGTACAATATATCACGAGGTCGGTGACCGACCAGAGGACAACAATCGCGGGGTGAGCAAGGCGGAAAAAAGTTATTCAATTTATATGTTTTTATTTGCTCAGTGCGGATTCGGCGGGTGAATGTGTATCGATATAATGATATAATAGGAACACGAAACGTCGATTTCGATCTGAAGTTGTAGAGCTACATTGTAATAAG
This sequence comes from Brachycentrus maculatus, assembly GCF_059751285.1. Taxonomy (NCBI): domain Eukaryota; kingdom Metazoa; phylum Arthropoda; class Insecta; order Trichoptera; family Brachycentridae; genus Brachycentrus; species Brachycentrus maculatus. The sequence continues at coordinate 1,917,695 of NW_028281020.1, read as the reverse complement.
TATTTAGGGTATTATGAATATTTTATTTGAGCTGGTATGATTTTGAATGGATTTAATGCAGGGCAAAGCATAGGCTAAAATAACTTATGTCAGTAACATAGCAAGGGCAAGTCATAAACAGAAAGCGATCATTTATATACTGCACAACTATTATTAATTTTTTTATTAATTAAAAACTTACAAATAAAGTGGCAATCTTCACTTTTTTATTTAAATTCTCGTTTATAAAGAAGTTTTTGTACAAATTCGTTGAATTAACTTCTTTTTTTTTAAATGTATATTCACGGTCTTAAATTTGTTTCGTTTAGAATAAAGACTCACAAATACGTGAATACCGAGTGATAATAGTGCTTTTTGTTTTTGATAGGATAATGATTCGCACATTTGGCTATGAATGAGATCTGGGTTCGATTCTACACAAGAAAAACATAAAATAGTACCCCATATGAGTATTTTCTGTTCATTGGGTGCGTATAAAACTTCATTCATTCAAACCCTTACCCTCACCCCAATGGTGCATAGGGCACTGCATCATATAAACGCAGTATTATCTTGATCGTTAACACACGAAGGAAAGGTGATCAGCCCTCCGCTTCACAAAGGCAAACAAGACTCAAAGGCAGACTAAAAAAACTGCCTCACTTTGCATTGTTTTAAAAAATTTGGTTTGATGATGTAACGAAAGCTAATAAACGTGTAAACAGTTCTTTAAAATAAGTGGAGAGTAATTGTAGCTAAATATATATTTATGTGGTATTTGACTATATAGTTTTTCATCACAAGTTCTGGAACTAATTTTGTTTATTCGTTATGTTAGATTCCTTCACCTATTTTTATTTAGTTATAAAGTTATACATGATTTATTGTCACTTTTGAAATTTCACCGCCATTGTTGAAAACAGGAATGTGTTCATACTTCAGATGGTGTGAATGTAACAAATGTATACGTACATGCGCTGGATGTACGTGCTAGTTACGTTATATTATACCCTTGTGAATTAACTCCATTCAGCCCTTGTAAGGGGTGCAACGCCAATTTGCACCACATCCCCCGCATCACACGGCAAAAAGGCAGTCATTAATCACCGGACCGGTGAATAGGGGTAGTTTGTGATGCTGAAGACACGACATTCATTAGGCACATCCATTATAGCTGTATCGCTGGAAAATATTACTAATTCAAGCCGAAAGTAAAATAACGCAAATAAATGTGCATTGCATTGAATAGTATTCAAACGTTAATATTCTCTAACATTCTGGGTGTCTCCAAATACTTGTTCACGAATCTGGATTATCTCCAATTAGGAGTAATTATTTATAAGTAATAATTGGAGATAATCCAGATTTGTAAACAAGTATTTGAACACACTAAAAAATGTTGTAAATAAATTAACTGGTCAAATTTTAGCCAAAATAAAAAATGAAAAGGATATTTAGGAGTTTCTGCTCAATAAATAGCTTCTTTCGTCTCACCATAAATTGTTTACTGAAATTCTATTGAATTCAAGCAATATGTTTCGAATTTGAACCATAATATAGAAAATCCAAGAATTTGAGTACCATAGTGTGGTTGTCAATGAAGGGTAGAATTGGTGAATGTTACACGTGTGTAAAGTGATCACTTATCCAGCCTATGACGGTCGTAAATCCCATAAATGCCCAGACTTACATATTCTTCTTCATCTACGTTGAGATGTTAAAAAATAAATTAGGTTTTTATCAAGAAGTGGATTTTTGTTTCTTCTATATTTTTTTATTACTCTTTGTTGGGAACAGGAGGGATAATCTTATGTGTAATAATAATCTGCCTTTTATTGAAAATCCATAATGATCAGATTGTTATTATTACACATTAGTGTATATAGATACAGTACTCTCGTGTTGTAGTATCCAGTTATGTAGCTGCCGTCCAATATCCATTCCCATACGCCACCCGCGTAGGACAAACGGATGCGCATCTGGCCGCTGACAGCTGCAGTCTCGGTTCGGTTCCTGCCACTCCTTTTGTTATCGAACCATAAACTCGAGCGCAAACAATTATGCAGGTATCCAACAAGCCCCGTCGAGAATGGTAAAAGTTTCTCAAATTTCTACCTCTCTTTTCAACTAAGACAATAAATTTTCGGCCACGATTGCATGTATACGCATTTATTAATACCGTGCTGGCGTATTTAACTAATAAAATAAAAAAAAGTCCGGTGAATATTGTAATATGTGAGTATTAAAACCCAGTAATCGTTAAATAGCTACTTAATTTCCAACTAAATTAAAAAATATGGATGTATATATATATATATATATATATATATATATATATATATATATATATATATATATATATATATATATATATGTATATATATATATATATATATATATATATATATATATATATATATATATATATATATATATATATATATATATATATATATATATGTATATATATATATATATATATATATATATATATATATATATATATATATATATATATATATATGTATATATATATATATATATATATATATATATATATATATATATATATATATATATATATATATATATATATATATATATATATATATATATATATATATAATAATAAAACCCTTATCCGCACCCCGATGGTGCATAGGGCACTGCATCATATAAACGCAGTGTTATCTTGATGGTTTACGCATGAAGGAAAGGTGATCAGCCCTCCGCTTCAGGTACCAGTCCAGGGTAATATTGAATAAATATAGCAGTGAAGAAATCACTTATATTTATTTTACCCCCGGGAATCGAACCCGGGACCTACAGAACGGTAGCCGAGCCGTACGGTAGCCGGTGCTGACCATTACACTACGGAGGCGGACCATATATAAATATAAATATATATAAACATATATATATATATATATATATATATATATATATATATATATATATATATATATATATATATATATAACATATATATATATATATATATATATATATATATATACATATATATATATATATATATATATATATATATATATATATATATATATATATATATATATATATATATATAGTGCATAGGGCACTGCATAATTTAAACGCAGGGTTATATTGAATAACACACACTTGTATATAGAAGCATATACCTATGTCAAAATTAATATATTTTTTTAAAATTAATACCGACCATAATACACACTTTATGTTTAATAACTGTTTAAGGTCTAGTGTGAAGAAGAGTAAAGTATTAATTTTTTAATAGTAATATAATATATTCACTAAGTAATAGAGCATCAGTATCCGTTTCGAAATATCATAATAACACATCTGCTTCCTCAAAATATAATTGATATTATGATTACTAAATGGAATTTACATCTGTTGCCATTACCACACAAAAAAACATTGCTTACGTTCATTTGAAACCGTCCATTGATAAGTAAACGAAAAAATATCCATATATCTATATTTGAATTGTCCGTTGGTTTGTCGAAAAAAATGACTCATGAATTGCACAAAACTGTAATTGACCCCTAGTGCGTTGAAAGTTTCTTTTAGTAATTATTCTCTGTATAGCATTTTATTTATAAATTTGCATATTCCGTTTAATTTTTGAGTTTTCTATTTACTCTAGTATGTTTTCCTTGTTATTTTTGGTACACATACATTACTATAATATAAATATTTTTATCCTACAAAAATGATAATCCGATATATTTTAAATTAAATGACTGTCGTAGACTAGAAATAAAGCCATAATTGGATTTATGACCTTAACTATAAATCAATATATTTCGGTGTTTTTAGCTTAATTTCAATAAAAATCACGAAGGCCTACAAAAAGTCATTGAATTGTTGAATAAATACATGACTTAATTTCAATAAAAATCACGAAGGCCTACAAAAAGTCATTGAATTGTTGAATAAATACATGAGCGAATACCGATGTCAGGGTCGCCATTTCAATTATTATTACAATAACAATGTAAAGATTTATTTTAAAAATAAATTCATCTGTTACGTTCAATTTTAAATCGTGATCAGTGATCGTGATTAATTAAATTTTTTATTTTATTTTATTTCTTAAATTGATTTTCCATCGCTCTGGACTGGTACTGAAACGCACTGATCACTTTTCGTTCATTTCATGAATGTACAAGACAATTTTTCTTTGATACGCAGTGCCCTATACATAATTTGATATGCAAAAGCGTTACAGAGAAAAAAACGTTTGTGTTATATGTTGACTGGCTTATTGATACAAAACAAAAATATTCAAACTTCCAAATGACAAAAAAATATTCATCATTTTTCCGGTCTGGTAATTTAGTTAAGAGCAAAAAAGTAGAGTTTACTAAAACCAGGAAGAGCCATAGAGAAAAATCGCGGTTCGACAAATAACGGATTTGAAATAACATCTAACCGAAAACCAATACTTGCGTTTATTATACATAAATGACTTGCGTTTATTACATGGAAATAAATTAAAATTACTCTCAAGCGGAGATAATCCAGATTTGCAAACAAATATTTGGACACACTCAAAATGTTGTAAATAAAATTGTCAAATTGTGTACATAAAAAAAATTATTGTGTTTTCAGGCGGGTCTCAAGTATGTGGATTTTATTCAAAATTTGGACCTTGAAGACAAATAAAAAGAGTCTTTGCTTAGTAAAAACTTTCCCTATTCCAACATAGATGGCGGTTGTGAATTCACTTGTACTGTGTCACGAGTTTAATCAATATATCTAGGGATCTAGGGGTTCCAACAATTGAGTAGTGTAGTTGTCAATCATGGGTAGAATTGGTAAATATTACACCTTAAGTGATCACTTAACCCAAGCCTATGACAGTCTTCCATTTCCATATTCCATATGACAGTTCCATATTCTTCTTCATATATTTTTAGGTATAAAAATATACATAAATGGTTGAAATCAAAAATTATAAAAGGTTATATTATTTTGTAAATTAAAAACATTGTTAACATTGTGGTATGGTAATATAAGACTCTCATTATCATTCATCGTTCACTTTGTGTAATACCAACTAAATTTAACTTCAAGTCTACTTTTAAAAATATTCCCATTGTGATTCATTTGTCTTCTTTCTCTCTTTCAAATTGTATTTTTGTATGTCAGACCGCAACAATTTCATTTTAATGACCAGATGATGGAATGATTATTCCGAAACCGAACGTCAAATATATGTTTTTTAAAATTGGTATTACACAAAGTCAACGATAGGGAGAGTGTAAAGTTTATATTTATCATCATTGATGTAATTCTGTCTTCAACAGTAATTACAATTCTTTTATCTTGTATCGAAACGACAAACAAAAATAATGGCCCGTTTATGCTAAACTCTGATTTTTGATAACCTCCTTTCAAGAGGAGGTTCGTTGTTTTAAGTTATTCGTCCATTGTTAAGCGAATCTATAAATGAAGACACCTCTTTTAATTATTTCTTTTAATTTGCAACGGAGCTGCATACAATGGTTGAACCCGGGGCCACGTATTACGTGAGCAATGACCTTAACCACTGTGCTATTTATCCAAGGCCTAGTACAAAGCTTCTTTATTTTCAATGGCTACCATCCTTGAAACAAAGTTTTTAAAAATAATTAATTGATTGTTACCTCCTCAAATATGTCAACCGTTTTACATATTTAAAGATTTCTAGTTGTTTATGTCTTATAGTCCGCCTCCGTAGTGTAATGGTCAGCACGCTCACACCGGAGGTCCCGGGTTCGATTCCCATGGGGATTTTTAAAAAATATATAAGTGATTTTTTGCACTCTAATATTTATTTAATATTACCCTAGATTGATACCTGAAGTAAAGGGCTAATCACCTTTCCTTCATGTGTTAATGATCAAGATAACACAGCGTTTATATGATGCAGTGCCTTATGCACCATTGGGGTTTGGATAAATGTTTGAAGAACTTGAAAATATTCTATCCTTTTTACAAATCTACGTTTTCTAGACCTAGGAGTTTCTTTTACGTTTTTTTTTACATCTAAATTTATATGAAGAAGAAAATGGAAGTCCGGGTATTTACAGGGCTTATGACCATTCATATGGTGATTAAGTGATCACTTAACACACGTGTAACATTCACCATTATAGACATGATTGACAACCACACTACTAAAATTTTTGGAACTCCTAGATATCCTATGAAAGAGTACATATGAATTTGCAACAGCCATCTATTGAGATTTTATTCAGCATAGACCCTATTATTCAATGTATGCAAGATCCGAACCCCGAATAATTTTTACATGCTGGAAATAACCTGAAAACACAATTTTCAATTACTATATGTATAGTAATAATATTATTCAATTATTATTTATTCAATATTATCCTTGACTGGTACCTGAAGCGGAGGGGTGATCACCTTTCCTTCGTGTGTTAACGATCAAGATAACACTGAGTTTATATGATGCAGTGCCCTATGCACCATTGGGGTGCGGATAAGGGTTCGAATGAATGAAATGACATAATATATAATTTGTATTCTTTTTTGACATCTCATCAAAGATGAAGAAGAATATGGAAGTCTGGGCATTTACGGGGCTGACGACCGTCATAGGCTGGTTTAAGTGATCACTTTACACACGTGTAACATTCAACAATTCTACCCATTATTGTATACCACACTACTTAAATTCTTGGAAGTTCTATATAAATGAACCAGTTTAGAAACTTTGTTCTTGAATCACTAGAACTTCACTAGAGACATCTATTGGTGAGATGTAAAGAACCTTTTTTATTAAGCAGAAACTCTTATATTAGTATGTGAGATCCGAATCCTGGATTATAATCACACACATGGGAAACGCCAGAAAATACCATTTTCATTTTTATTATTAAGCTTATAATTTGACCAGATAATTTATTTACAACATTTTGAGTGTGTCCAAATACTTGTTCACAAAATCTGGATTATCTCCGATTATGCCCAGACTTCCATATTCTTCTTCATCTTTGATGAGATGTCAAAAAATAATATGAAAATAACTCCTGTAATTGGAGATAATCCAGATTTTGTGAACAAGTATTTGGACACACTCAAAATGTTGTATATAATTTGTGTTATAGTTTGCTTGTTATTTGACCAGTTTTATTTTTATTTTATATTTTTATTGTTTACAAATCTGTGTATTTTTCCTCTTACACTATACGCACGTAAATAGTAGAAAATAAACGCATAATTAAACGCACAAACTTAATGATTACGTGAGTTCAACAATCAAATTACGAATTCAACATTAATCAACAATTAATTAACGTTTTCTATTAATTTACTCGTGAAAAGCACGTGCCTTGAGATAATTAGATTTCTATAAACCTAATTATAGTCACAAAAATTAACACATAATATTATACCTTTAAGCATAATATAAGGTGAACATTATTATACTGCCATATTATGATTATTCATCACGCGAATTGTATAAATTTAAAAATACATATATAATTAAAAACCGGAAATAAATTATAACTTCAGCGTATAAAAATTTACATAAAACTCTTATTTTTTACGTATTATGTTAGAAATTCACGAATACCTCATTATAAATTTTTATATGCATATATAACAATACCGCCGACAGTTTGTTTTTTTTTATGTATCAAAATTACTCGAAAATTGCGAAATTTAGTTCTGTAAAACTTTTGTTTTTTTTTTTAACATTTGCTTAGTTTTTAAACAAAATTTCTACTTCAATATGTATAATTATTATTTTTATAAACACTATTTTTATAAACAATGGCCTTAGTTAGGCAAGACAGATTTCACAAAAATTTCAAGAATCCCCTGAATCGTAAATCTTGTTTTGATTTATAATACATTAAAAACTAGCAGCACCTGGCCATGTGTTGCTGTGGCTCATTCTGGTTAACTAAAAGAGAAATAAAATAGAAAACACACATATTTAATTTTTTTTCCATTTCACAATGCTTTGTGAAGCAATGGATCTAGGAAAACAATAATTCAATCGAAAATAATAAAAATGCTAAGTGAAGCATTTATCAAGAAGCGCGCTGTTCGCTATGAGCTTTATTTAGTATTTGCGTGTGTTGCTTTTACGTTCAACAGATGTCACTGCCATTGCGGTCAAAACATATATTTTCCAAAAAATAATATTTTTACCCGTCACAGGTTTACCTTTTTTATTTTTACTATCGTTATCATTAAATGGATGTTTAAATCCTCTCAAATAATTCAGCTCATTTTCAAATCTAATTTATCTTTTATTTAATTATTTAAGATGGCACCTTCTGTTTCTGAGGATCCAATTATCTTTAATTTGGTTTTGTAGAAATTTGCCTCAATTCCGTATTACATTCCACCAATGAAATCCAAAATAGGTATCAGTCTGCCTCTAAATTTGTACTTTATTTTTCTTCAATCAATTTTCCCCAATAGCGAGACGGAAACCTATTTACTCCTCGAGGGAGGATTTTCAGGGACAATTTAAAAATAAGATTTGCCTAATATCCGCCCAATGAAGTTCTGCTTTATCTCTGTAATAATCCATCAAATTAAATTTCTTTGATTTTCAAGATCTCGAATTCTTATCCCTATATAAAAATAATTGTTTTGTTTACTGTAAGAAGATGTAAATATATATATGATGTAAATTAAGTGTAAATAATAATTAAAGCTAACTAAAAAATTAAATAAAAATTAATAATAATAATAATAAATCCCTTACCGCACCCCAATGGTGCATAGGGCACTGCTTCATATAAACGCAGTGTTATCTCGATCGTTTACACATGAAGGAAAGGTGATCAGCCCTCCAATAAAAATTAAAAATAAAAATATTATTGTAATGGTTATTATGTCGTTGTGTTGAAACTCTATTTCCTAACATTTTGCCAACTCCTAAATATATAATTAATCTCATGTTACAGGACATATGAGTTCACAGCAGCCATATATTTTGGATTGGAAAGCTCTTATTTATCAGAAACCCTTTCATTTGGATGTATAGATCCAAGCCCCGGATTATTTTTACATTCTGGGAAACATGTTATTTTTAAACCCAGATTTGTGTACAAGTATTTGGACACACTCAAAATGTTGAGAATTCATATGCGTAAGATAATTTTTCTACTCACACTTCTTAGATATGATCAACTTCGTAGAACTAAAAAAGTACTAGTTTTTTTATGATTTTTGAAACACTTTATTTTTTGTTTTTGTTACAGGTAAGGACATTATCAAAATAAGTAAGAATGGGGGCAATCTGATAACAACTTTAAACAACGCGCGTACTTTTATGTAAGTAACACATAGTTTTTAATTTTTCACTTCCGTTAGTCCGTTTATGTTTTTTACATTTATGACATCTCAACATAGAATTTATATTCTTCTTCATCTTTGTTGAGATGTCAAATATAAACAATTTTAACTAACTAAAAAATACTAACTAACCATCACGCCACTTCCTCGCAGGGGTAGGCAGAGAGAATTGAACGCCACACCACTCTGTCTTTGCAAACATTCTTCGTATCTTTTACATTCATGCATCTCCTCGTACGTACTCGACGATTATACGTACGCGTACCCGCTTTCAAGTATTTTACATACCTGATTGTGCCAAGTTCAGATTTTACTATTAAAAAATCTTTTAAATGCGTTTTCTAAATAGAATAAATAATTAATTCTTCAACCCTATAGGCAAAAAAATGTGATTAAATAAAATAAGAACAATATCAATTGTATTTTTTTTAAACGTTAATAAAGTAAAAAAATATATTAATTCCATTTTGTGAAATATTAGGTTAAGCTATTTCAGTAAACATTTATTCATCATTTCTTTATAATATTATTGTGATATCCAATTATAATTTCTCAGTTTTATCAATTTAATAGTGCCCTTGGAATCAATGCATTGGAACCAAAAAAGCAGATAAATATCTAATTTAGTATTTAATACAATATTCCTGGCAGTATTAAATTATGTTACATTTATACATAATTAATTATTTGTTTTTACATTTGCTTTATAACTTTTCCATTGTATTAAGCAAGCTTTATCGAACATTTCAAAGAAGTGGGCTGAAAGTTTGTTTGTCGATAATTTGTTTTTCAAGTTGATGGTTTTGTTGTGGGTCCCATTGTTTGTCCTGGGGTCCTTTGTAGTATCCTTTTACCTTTTAAATTATTTTATATATGACCAACATAATAAGCGATGAATTATCAAGCCTTTGGTTCCCCATTGATTACGTCCTTTGTCATTCGGAACTTTTGTTAGTTTGAGAAAAATATTTTGTTTATGTTATTCGCTGTTTCTTTCAATCTTTCCTTATTTTCTTACCCTCCGAGATAGATGGACCAAATGTTTGTTATTTTATCGTTTAAACTTCGCTGTCCACTTCCGCAATGTTGTGCTTAGCACATTCGGCTATCACACTTTTTTTTTTTTAGATGGGAATTGCATTTATTATTTACCTTGCTTATTATGTACAAGGTTTATAGATCATTTAGTGGATTTTTGTTTCTTCTAGCTAATGAATGTGTTTTTATTTGAATCTGTGTTGGGAACAGGAGGGATAATCTAGTGTGGGTCAAATAGGAACTTCTCAGCATTTGCTTATTGCTGGGAGGAAACCACGTTGCACTCCTCAGGAGAAGGCGGACTGTTGACTGTCATCAGCAGACCTTCCGTTCCACTAGAAGAGGGTTCGGCATTTTGTGTCCTACTTTGGTTTATGTTACCAATGTCCTTCACTATTTTTATCATGTATGATACTACCTCTCGTGACAGTTCCTTGTGAACTATCAAGGATTCGATGTTGGATAGGTCCTCACCCAGGCTCCTGCAACGCGCCTCCAGCTGTTGTCTTTGAAAGCTGAAAAGGGGGCAAAGCATCAACAGGTGAGGGACATCTTGAGGTGTCTCATCATCACACGTACAGCTGTCGATCTCGGAGATCTTGAAACGATGTAGGTAGCTCGTGAACCCAACGTGACCCGTAAGGATTTGAGTGAGCTCAAAGCCAGGTTTCTGCAGTCTCCTGAAATCAAAGGCATGGAAAATGGTTGGTAAGAACATTTTGGTTACTTTCCGGTGGTTTCTCGGCTATCACACTGGAGGTCCCTGGTTTGATTTCCAGATGGGTCAAAAAAATTCAAGTAATTTTTCACTCTAATATCTTGTCAATATCACCCTGGACTGGTATTTAAAGTGCATAACTGATACCTTTCCTTCATACATTTAACTATCAACATCGATATACGGCTTTTATACTATGCAGTGACCTATGCACCATCGGGTGCGGATGAGGATTTAAAAAAAAACATAAAACATACATTAAAACATAACTGTTTAGCTTTTTTATGTTTTCATAAAAAAAAGTATCGCCCCCATAAATAAATTGTTAAAATAAAACTGTAACTAACAGAAACAAAAATTTGCTACAAATAGATAAATTGCGATAAAAATAAATCTCAAGCGGCCATTTTGTATTGAAATACGGTCCAAGCGCGAATTTCGTTATTAAATTGTAAACCACTTTGCAATTTTTTCTCGACAATATTTCACGGTTTGCGGCAAGTTAATGATGGTATAATATTTTTTATTACGATCCTAAGTGCGAAATAGAGGCCTTGATTTTAAAATCCGTTAAATTGTTGAAACGTCGTAACTGTATCTGCCGAGTATTTCTTGCGTGAAATTTGGTAAAGTGTTAATCTCGGAGGAGTTAATGGGTCCGTTATTTAAATCAGCGTCCAGCTATCTTTTGCTTTGGTCATAAGTTCGGAGTACGTACCTACAATAGGGTGTATCACATTTAGAAGTAAAAATTAAATTCTTAGAAAAGACCACAAAAACTGCAATAGCAACGCAAAATTTATGTAACCAAAATAAAATGCAACAAAAAACTTAAATTAAATAAATTAAGACGGCGAAAATGACTCGAAGATTCGTAAATTATTAATTTTTCGGCTTCCATGAATGACAAATATTTCATAGAGTGGCTGTATTTTCATCAAATAATATGAATTGAAAAGTCGTGAATTTTTTTTAAATATACGATTTTCAATACACTTTTCACACACACGGGTTTAGTATATATATTTATTTGAGATAAGAAAAATATGAAATACAAATTAAAAAAAGTTATGTATAAAAAAATTAAATCTTTTAACTGTCATTAGAATTCTCCTTAAAAATTATGATAGATATAAAAAATACTATAGATGAACAAAGGAACTCCAAAAGAATATACAATAGTCAGAAGAATACTATAATATATTGAAAATCGTTAAAACTTTTGCTATTTTTTCTGGTTAAATATTATTTTATAAAAAAAATTGTTGTAACTTCTTGTAGGTGACGTTTGACGTTTCTTTGATTACTAAAATAAATAAATAAAACGCAAAAATGACACACCCCAACCTACAACTTACTGCGTTTTTACATACTTGGGAACAATGTCGGATAAGAAATCACCGACGTAATTACTTGCAACAGTTTATTTATTCGTGTACCGTACATTTCGCAAAAATAGTTAGCATCGTGTGCTTTGGGCCTTGAATTTCAATCCACGCCCTTTCAAAAACAAATAAATCAGTTTCATGAAACGATTAAACTATGTACATGTTACAAGTTTTATGCTTTTTGGTCTTTATTACATGATTCTGATATTTATCGATTAATTAACTTCTTCTTTAAGAAAAACAAAAGCAGCGAAGCAACAATTGCTTTTGAAGTTGCATAACCGTACTCGTACAAGCTTGAATAAAACATCTTTAGGTTTTCAAGTCCCTTGAAGGAAAAAAATCTCCATCCTCCATTTCCTTACCCGCACAGTAATTTTATCTTTACCCTGGGCTCTCTCATGTCATCATCAGTATTACATCAAATATACACTACTTTTAGAGCCTAGAATCTAAAACGAAGGACCAATTATCATTTCTGCATATAAAATATGATATGAAATGTTAATACCATGGACATCCAAAGCGGTGCCTTATGCACCACTGAATACAGAGACTTCAAAGTATCCCAGCGATAACTTCAAAGTAATCATTAGAGTCCAGAAATTTCATATAAAATGACACGTGTTACTCTTTTTTTAATTGGGCGTTGAAACCAATTTGATTAAGTAGTAACCACAAACAACACTTATAGATACCATAAGTACACAATAGTATAAGTACATTTAAATTAATGTACCTAAGCTAAAAATATAAATAGTTTCGATCATTATAAACAGTACAGTATAAATATTTTATTAGTGTGTAAATGATTGTCTTGCTGATGTAAAAATATACACGTGGATACAATTGCCTTCCAAAAATACAATTAACTTGCCAAATATTCAAACACTTTAACAGTAATACCAATTAATTTACTTAATTCATAAACATTTTATGTGTGCAGGCGCAATATTTCAATCAGTCTGCAATTTTTCTTGCGCTGTTTTGAATACCAGCTTAATAAATCTTGACTTGGTTCATTTACTTTATCTACTTTGTTGTATTTAAATAAAATGATTTCATATCTACACAAATATACAATAGTAAATTAAAGAATTCAGTAATGATATTTGGTTATTAATGCTATTAAACAAAGCGTTATAATAAAATGGTTTTGATCATTCTTCGGAATTTCTGTATTGTTTTAGTTCACAATTTAAGTAATGATTTGAAAATGGCTGCCTTTCCAGCCATTAGTCGTGAAGGGCTGGTCTTTCAAAGGACACTGATTCTAAAGATCTAAATTTTTCCAAATATTTTCCTGACAAATTTGATTTAGGAGCGAATGGTTAAAATAATCTTGCGTCGAAAGGATTCAATTATTATAACTTAGGGGTCACATTTGACTACGTATATGCGCAATTTATTTCTTTATACGAATGAAACTTTTTTTTTAAATGGATCCATACTAGGCACTGTGGCGTAGTTTGGTAGGTGTTTGGCTGGGAAACTGACGTCGTGGTTTTGATTCATGCCAATTTCAAAATAAATTTAAGAAATATTTATTATCAATTGGTCATAGTTTAGTGATATTTTTTACATTTTCCTTCTCCCGTTCCTTACTTCGTACCTGCAGACGAGTCTCTTGGTTTGTCGTTGCAGATTTTTTTTTGCAGTATCACAAAAAATAATAAATTACGAAAAAATGTGTATTTATTGCATGATGGATGCGTTTACATATTAATATTTTATCATTCGTTATGGAAATTAGTAATTTCTCGTACTAATTTTTTTAGTTTTATTTCCCGGAACTTACTAAATACCTTAACACGGCAGGAATCCAACTCCCCACCTATGTATCCATCCTTCTTTCTGAATCTAATTCTAGAATTGTGGTCATAATTTCTAAAATGATAAAGCTAAACGCATTTAAACTATGAAATTTGATGATGACAAGGTTCTTGTCGAAACCGGTTGATAAAGTGTACCAATAAAAAGTAGTTAAAACAAAGTTGTTTTATTTTATAAAGTTTATAAAATGTGCCACAAAGTATCTGCGAAAAACATTCAAGATATGAAATTTTGTATTAATTGTTATTATTATTTTCTATTATTTTTTTGTTTGTCAATAAAAATAATTCTTGTCACTGGGAGGCAGTAACACCCTTTCACTGGGTAACTGCCAAATAAATCAATTCATTATAATTAATAAGGATTTAAACACAAAATAATGAAACAAGTAAAGAATGATAAAAACATGCAAAAAATATATTAATAATTTGTAGTTTATGTTTTTTTATCACGAATACTCAAGCATTTATATGTAATATGCATAGAAAGCTTTATTTTATACGTTAAAAATATTGCCAAGCCTCGAGTGACAAACCCGGCGGCGACACGTCATCAACCGCTGTGGAAAGTAATACAAGTCTCCTACGATCACAAAGAGGAGATATTTCGGTCACAGATTCACAACAATGGCCTCAGTTAGTGGAAGTTGAGTTGGTTTTGCTCGGCCTGTCACAGGAATGGATGTGCTCGGCAGTGCCTCATTAATTCGCACTCAAATCCGAGCGCTATCTAACCGAGTGTGAGATGCCCCGATGTTGTATGGATATTGTATTACTTTATATTGTGTAACTTGTTTACTCATGGGTTTTGTCTGCGAGGTGGCCACCAATCTGCGATCACTACCCGTGCCAATGCCTTCTATACTAAACACAAGCCTAAAAAATCAAATCTTAGCCTCTACCTGTAAACCGCGTTTAGATTTCGCACATCCAATGAATACATAGTTTCTTTACGTAAAAAAAACTACTACTACTACTATCACGCCGTTTCCGCGCAAGGGTAAGCAGAGAGTATGGAACGCCACACTCCTAGCTTCCTTCACATCTATACATCTATTCATACATGTCCTCCGATTGCGCAGACTTTGACTTTAGGTTCTGATTGATCTGATCGTGCCAAGTCATTCGTTTGTCCTCGTTCTGTTCTCTCTCTCACATTCGCCACATATACTTTCTTAGTCATTCTTTCGTTATCCGTTCGCTCCACATGTTCATACCACCTTAAAGAACTCTTCTTAATCTTTTCAACTATCCCTTGTTCAGCCTTACATTCCTTTCTTATATCTTCGTTGGTATATCTTGTCCTAAAATAATATGGTGAATCATCAATGTGATACTAAAAAAGATAGTATATCCACAATCAAGAATGGGGATTTCAATGATACAATTTATAGGTATACTTAAATATACGAAATTTCAAATCAACAATTGTTCAATAATCAATCAGATCAATCAGAACATAAAATCTAGTGGTGTCAAAAGTTTCCGTAATCGGTGGGCATGTGTGACTAGATGTATGCATGTGAAGAAACCGAGGAGTGTATCTCAGTTAGATGAGTGTGGCGTTCCATCCTCTCTGCCTACCCCTGCGAGGAAACGGCGTGATGGTAGTAGTAGTAGTATGTACCAATGCGTTGTTCAAAGTACATTTTTAAAACTGTTTCGGAATGTGTTAAATTTGGTGTGTTTAAATTAAATTCGACATAGCATTAGACACGGGTATGTCTGACATGTTCGGATATGCAGTAGGTCCTATATGGTGTATGCATATTATAAGGTAGTAATCAATACGGTATGCAATGAGGTATGGAAATCGCTCGTATTATGTAAACATAGCAATGCATTGCCGATATGGAGCTCATCTGCTAACAGGTGGAAGTTGGATCGCTAATCCTTGACATTGTTTCAATATTAAATTCATTCATCTCTGATTTATAACCAGGACAACACGTTATAATAACCTATTTATGTATTTATTGATTTGGAGTTTCATTTGTAGAACTCCATATTCATATTTTTAACATTAAAATCAAACATGAAATCTATTTGAGTCTTCTTAGTTGTGTATTTGATTTTTTTTAAACATTAACATAAAAATAATTAAAATTCGTGACAGTAGTTGTATACTGCCCAAACAAGGCGAAATAATTGAAAAAAAAATTCATGTTTAAAACAAAAAAATATATATATAAAAATAAAATATATATAAAATATAAAAATAAAATATATATATATATATATATATATATATATATATATATATATATATATATATATATATATATATATATATATATATATATATATATATATATATATATATATATATATATATATATATATATATATATATATATATATATATATATATATATATATATATATATATATATATATATATATATATATATATATATATATATATATATATATATATATATATATATATATATATATATATATATATATATATATATATATACAACTTAGTAGATTCAAATCAGTGTTTAATTTTAATATTTAAAATATAACCTATTTATATGTTGGGTCAGGAGTCCGAATGATCGGTGAGTATGTATGAGGAGATGCATGAATGTAGAAGCACCGAATAATGTTTGCAAAGCCAAACAGGTATGGCGTTCTATTTTCTCTGCCTATCCCTGCAAGGAAACGACGTGTTGGTAAGTTAGTTAGCAACATTTTGGGTGTGTCTAAATCCTTGTTGACAAATCTGGATTTCTCGGCTTAGGAGTTACTTTTATATTTTGACTCTTTATTATCTCACCGTAGATGAAAACGAACATGGAAGTCTGGGTGTTAACAGGTCGTAAGCCTATTCTACTTCATCTAGGTTGAAATGTCAAAATCGTTAAGTTAACCTTTCTTTAGCCTGGAATCGCAGTGGAAAGATAAATCTTAACTAAACAGTGTAGATAACTTTATATTATTTTTTGACATCTCATCAAAGATGTAGAAGAATATGGAAGTCTGGGCATTTACGGGGCTGACGACTGATAATCACTTTACACACGTGTAACATTCACCAATTCTACCATATAATAATAACCATATCCGCTCCCTAGGTGGAGCATATGGAGTCCACAAACTGTCTCCAGGCTTTTCTGTCGGCTGCCAGCTCCCTTGCATCCTCCCAAGTCAGATCCGCGTCGCGAAGTTCTGACGAGAACTGCCGACGAATTGTCAGCAATGGTCTTCCTGGGCGGCGCGAACCTGATGCCTTGTAAAAGAGGCAAGCTTGATTAAGGCTCTCAGGAGGCATGCGGAGTACGTGGCCAAGCCAACTGAATCGCCTTTTTTTGACGACAGTTGTGACCAGGATTTGCTGCGTCCTACGCCTTATCTCTTCATTCCTCACAAAGTCAAACCACCGCACGCCTAAGATTCTCCGCAAACACCTGTTCTCAAAGCTTAGTACACGGCTGCTTTGGGCCCTTGTAAGGTGCCATGTTTCACAGCCGTATAAGAGAACAGGAGCAATGCAGGCATTGTATAGGCGGCATTTGGTTTTCACCGAGTATAAATCCGATCTCCAGACAGCCTTCATACTGTTGAATGCGGACCCAGCGAGTCCTAATCGCACTCCCAGTTCCTTTTGAAGGCTGCCATTTTCAGTCGCGTACACTCCCAAGTACTTGAAACTCTCGACCCTTTCGATGCGCTGGTTACTCAACGTCAAGGGTTGTTGGGCATCTAGGCATGAGCTGTTGCACAACACATGGGTTTTTGCAACATTTATTGTAAGCCCCATGTGCGTAGAGTACCTATTTACCCTGTCGACGATCAATTGAAGACCCTCGACGGACTCATCAATTAAAACAGCATCATCTGCGTACTCTAGGTCGCAGAGTTTCCGGGAGGGGGAGATGGATATACCTCGGTCAGATACCATATAAACGAACCAATTTAGAAACCTTGTTCTTGAATGACTAGAACTTCACTAGAGACATCTATTGGTGAGATGTAAAGAAGCTTTTTATTAAGCAGAAACTCTTATATTAGTATGTGAGGTCCGAATCCAGGATTATAAGCACACACATGAGAAACGCCAGAAAATACCAATGTTCATTTTTATTATTTAAGCTTATAATTTGACCAGATAATTTATTTACAACATTTTGAGTGTGTCCAAATACTTGTTCACAAAATCTGGATTATCTCCAATTACAGGAGTTATTTAAATAACAAGTATTTGGACACACTCAAAATGTTGTAGATAACTTTACATTTAATTCTAAGCTATTATACCTAACTATGTATGTGTTTTGAAATCGGTTTTCGATGCGTATTGCTAAGAAGCTAATGATACTGAAAAAATATTGAGTTTTTTTTATACTGAACAAAGAACTTTCAGAAAACAGCTATTTGAAATGAACTGTAAAATAATGAAATACAAAATTTGTTTTCTTGTTGCTTTTTTTTGTTTTTCATTACTCTTTAGTCAATTCAGCATACGTGATGGGGAGTCCTAGGATATTTCATGCGACCTCAACCTTCGAAAATAATTTCATTAGTCTTGTTATACAGTAATGTAACATTGACATGCAACTTGCAAATTACTGTTTGCGGCAAGGTAATAATACGTAACATTATGTATTACACATGTAATATGGAAGTTAACAGGGCATCGATTACTTGCGGAAGTTAACATTTTAACTACGCAGTGTAGATAACGTTTACTTCACAAATATTAATTTTAAAAACGTTCTGACAGTATGGATTAAAATCTATATTAACAAAAAATCTTTTTTTTCTTAATTTTTTTTATAAAAAACGCCGAGAACTTCAAACGTACTCGTCTCCTCGTCAGGACAATCACTACAACAGCATGCAAAATACTACACGTCACCACCTTAGTTCACACACTTACAATTACGCAAAATATTTATCACATGCGTTTTTGGTCGATCCGAGAACCAACTTGCACTAAAGGCTAAGGTATAACATGCACTAAGGACATTTCTCAATATAGGTTAGAATTATAGTTAGTTGAAAGGAGCGGGCGGGGTCTATGGTGGGTGATGACAAATCTTGCTTAACCGATGTTGTCGGATCAAATAGTGGACTACACGATGAGTGGTTATATAAGTACTAATATTAATATTTTTTTAAAGCCATAAAGTAAAAATGAATAACCACAAAGTAAATGCTATAAATATTAAAAATAAATATGGAAACGTTCTTGAATGTTTTTCGCAGATACTTTGGCACATTTTATAAACTTTATAAAATTAAAGAACTTTGTTTTGACCACTTTTTTTAAATCATATTTTCATATGGTGTACGGAGTATGTGGAAGTTTTAGGTAAGGGAATGTAATTGACTATGAGTATTTTAATGTTTTAGAATTTAATAAACACTGATGATGACAAGGTTCTTGACGAAACCGGTTGGTTAAAGTGTACTATTAAAAAAATATAAAAAAGTGGTTAAAACAAAGTCGTTTAATTTTATAAAGTTTATGTTAATGTTCATTTATTGAAAATCCCAAATCTCCTTAAATTATTCGTTAAAAGAGATTGCTTTGAAGTTTTAACACAATGTTTCATTCGAATACGTACAATTTTTTTGTAAAGAGTGAAAAATGTTTTTTTGACAAATATAATTTTTGGCGCAATGGCACATTTTGGACGCAATAGTGAATACTAACACAAGTAACATTTTATCAAAATATTTTTAATAAGAGATAAATAATACTTTTTGCCGGATAGTCGGAAAAGCATTTTTGTAGACATACTAGTTTACTAAAAATGGAACGAACATTTATCTTTCAAACTACAAACTACTTATACCACTAGTAACTAGAAGTAACATTCATGCGAACCCATTATATTATCATAAAATTCTGTGAAAATTGTTAGCCGTACGACTCACGTTAATATCTTCTGCGTTAAATTCTAAAAACTACATACACTGATGTCCAAAAAAATATGGCCTTAGATTGTACTCGCGTTTTTCCGACAGTCCAATTATTTTCTGTCACGACTTTGGTGATTTCTTCTTTATTAATATTATATATCTAAGTACTAGGTTAGTATAGGCCAGTGGGGATTCTGCAATAGCGTTACGCAGTCATTCATGTCATTAGGTTGCCATAAAGACACGTGATAATATTTTTAGTTTCTAATGATATGTTTCATGGAGTACCTAGTGAGGACACCTCACCTTATTGAACTTGTCACGCCTTACCTTGGCATACTAGAATACTAGACTGCTCATAAAATGTATTTTGTTGCGTAATTATATTATTGCAATAAACATAAAATTAACCTAAGTACCTGATAATACGTATACTCCTACATACAATTATTATGAACTTATTTTCACAACATTTTGTGTGTAAAGTGATCACTAAACCAGCCTATGACGGTTAATGCCCAGACTTCCATATTATTCTTCATCTATGATGAGATGTCAAGAAATAACTTATTTTAAAATGCAATAAATTTAATTTTTGCATTTTTTGGTACATTCTTTACGTGAGATTTTTCATGGTATTTTTTTCGATAATATCGCATCTTCGATCTGTCATTATTACTTGCGGAAACTTTTGAAATTTTCAAAAAAAATACCGCGTGCCTTTGACATTTGACATCATTTCATTTGATATGGGTCAAAAATCAAAATAAAAGTTATTTCCATTAATATAATAACAAAATCAAACTTTGATGTGACATTTCTTGAACGAATGAAAGCATAAATAATGAAGGTATACGAATCACGCAGTTCATCCAAATTTATATTTACTATCGTTGGAAATTTCGCTGAGCATAACGCAACGGGTTGCATCTACATTGATTTTTAGCACATACAGAGAGAATGAGAGAGAGAGAGAGAGAGAGAGAAAAAAACGACATTGTACTAGAATAAATATGGTTTTAATTGGATGACGATAGGATACAGTGGGTAAACTTTTCGTTACAAGGTCAAATTTTAACAGGATTTGAGAATACGTATATTTAACCCTGTTATATATTTCTAACCTTTATCCGCACCTAATGGTGCATAGGGCACCGTATTGTAATGACACTATGTTATCTTGATCGTTACTTTCATGAAACCAAATGGATCACTCCTGCCCTTCAGGAATCAGTCCAGGGTAATATTAAATAAATATTCGTGCGTAAAATCACTAATATTTTCAGGAATCAGTCCAGGGTAATATTAAATAAATATTCGTGCGTAAAATCACTAATATTTTCAGGAATCAGTCCAGGGTAATATTAAATAAATATTCGTGCGTAAAATCACTAATATTTTCAGGAATCAGTCCAGGGTAATATTAAATAAATATTCGCGCGTAAAATCACTAATATTTTCAGGAATCAGTCCAGGGTAATATTAAATAAATATTCGTGCGTAAAATCACTAATATTTATTATATGTATATTAAATATTAGTGCTTTATATTTATTAGATCTTAATAAGGATAGCACCAATTGTCTCGTTATATGTATTTTTTAAATGATTATTATTCTTTGTACATATTTTTTGGCTGAAACTTTCATCTGTTCTGATATTTAAGAATATGAACGCATATAGGATTGATTGGTTAGACATTCGTGTCTTGTTTTTGAGGAGTCCCCTTGACTGATTTCCTGTTTCCTATGGATTTTATGACCATCAATGCAATGACCTTATCATAATATGGGCAGAACGAGGAATGTCAAGAATCCATTTGTTGTATACATTATCTTCAAGTGAATACGGCACATAAATACTAATATGTAGGTCACGGAATCCCTACATTATGTAAACAGTACCTACTTATTTACAGGGTGACCATAATGATGTTATTACATAACTAGAACGGCAACGTGTGGAGTGCCTTGCATGATGTGCTGTCATTATTTTTATTTTTTTTGCTTGATGGATGATAAAAGTCATCATTAATATTCACGACCACTCACTCCCATTAGAGCGTGTTAAATCGTTCTTATTTACTTGGCGAACCTTTTAAGGTCCACTGAAAACATACAAAGTGCATATAATGTTTTACTATTTGGTAAATCACTTTTAAAAAAGTGTATTTTTTTGGTATTGCATTCATTTTGATTTTTTTTATTACTACTTACTTCATTAATTTTATTTGAACCATTGTTCTTATTCTTTCGTGTAAACAATACGTCCAAATCTTTTAACTATTTATAAAACTAACCAACTCAGTCTTTGCAACCATTCTTGCCTCTTCTACATTCATGCATCCTCATGCATACCCGCCTATTATCCAACTCTTATCTTTATATTTTCAAGTATTTGACATACTTGATAATGCTATGTTTTCTTGATATTTTTGTGTTCTTATTTTCAACTACATTCGCCTCATAAATTTGTTTTACCATTCATTCCTCACTCATTCGTTCCACATGATCAAACCATCTTAACACACTTTTATTAAATTTGTCCAAAACGATTATCTACTCAGTGACTTAAGTCCATCTCCGTAGTGTAATGGTCAGCACGCTCGGCTACCGTGCTTGGGGTTGCCGAGTTTGATTCCTATGGGGGGGGGGTCAAATAAATATAAATGTTTTTTCACTCTAATATTTATCCAATATTATCCTGGACTGGTGCCTGAGGCGGAGAGCATATTACTTTGCCTTCATGTGTCAACGATCAAGATAACACTGCGTTTAAATGATGCAGTGCCCTATGCACCATTGGGGGTAGTAAGGATTTGAAAGAAAAAAATTATATCTATGTATAATGCTTACTATTTACAATAAATATTATAAATATTTCAAAGGAGACGCTCAATATGTTATATAGGGTAAAATTATCTTATCACGCTATCTGCGGGCGGATTCGCGCTCATAATAGAGATAAACATCTCTGAAAAGAAGTGATAACATTCAACCATACTGTATACATCGATATGAGATCAAAAGATGCCGCAAAAGTCATGTATAAAAATAACTTACACGCAATTTACGATGAGTCGAGTGAAAAGGTAAAATTACCCTTCCCGGCGAACACCACCGGTCGAGTGAAACGGTAAAATTTATATTTCAAAGTTGTTTATCTAATTTTTTTTAGGTTTTTTTGCCTTCCTCTGAAATTAAGTCGTCTTAAGGATCTCGTGTTGTCAATATGCCCATACCCTCGTTAGTGTAACAGATATACATATATACGAAAAGGAATTGAATTATACGTATGTAATGGTGATGAAACATCCTCGCCTGTCACAATATCCTGAAACAGCTGTCTCCCGCATTCCTTCCGCCCAATTTGTTTACTCGGCATTAGGCAATCGCAAGTTTATCACTTCGCTGAAATGATGCGATTCAATTTCAACCCCCCACCCCTTGTCAACCCAATCAAATACATTTCAGGCAACATTCCTAACATACGTACCTGTCCCTACATACTATCACAGTATTCAAGAACACTAAATATTTAAAAATCCTCTTATTTCTCAAAATGGACAGTGTACCTTTTAAAGACCATTTAAAAAAAATGTCCAAATATTTGTTCACAAATCTGGATTTTTTTCCACCATAATGGGAAAAGAGGGCCTCTGCTAAATAAAAGCTTTCCCAAACTAACATGGATAACTCTTGTCATGAACAGCGTGAACAGTGACCCTTTTTAGGACCATTTAAAAATGTCATTGTGTCCAAATATTTGTTCACAAATCTCTGGATTTTCTCCACCTAGAATATTGGGAAAAGAGGGCCTCTGCTAAATAAAAGCTTTCTCAATCTAACATGAATGGCTCTTGTGAACTCATATGTATAGCGTGAACAGTGTACCTTTTTAGGACCATTTAAAAATTTCATTGTGTCCAAACTTATACTCAAAAATCTAGATTTTGTTCACTCATATGTACAGCGTCATAAGATTAATGATATATGTAGGGGTTCCAAGAATGTGTGGTGGATGTTAAGAAATCGAAATGTAAAAATAATTCTTACTTGAAACAAAGTTCACCGTATCGGCTCTACATGTATTTTATGTGCTAGCATTTTATGTATTTGTGACGATGAATACATTTTGAGTAAGAAAATATAAAACCTACTAACTACAAACTGCTAGGAATCTATAAACTGAGAGTATAGTTACCTAGCTTATACTCGCAGTTAGTAGATTCTTTCATAACAAATGTAACTTTTTAGATAGAAGAAAAAAATCGTTTTAAGAAACAGTTTTTTTAAATAAAATAATAGAAATATAAAATATCGTAAAGGATAATAAAATAAATCCAGGAACCTAAATAAAAAGAAATCCTTTATTTTCCTTTCAGTATATACATACTTTCACGTTTGCCACAGATCTACATATTTTACAATGCAAAAGCTCTCCGAAACAGCCCCCCAGGGGATTGTTAGAAATTCACTATAAATACGCAAGTAAAATTGTAAATGATTTCTCTCCTGGCCCTTCCGGTGGGGGGTGGGGTCGCCGAAAGGTTTGCCTATTCGGGGTAAATAAGCGATACAATCGGCAATACAAATGCGGTAGCTGTCCGATACACCCTCATTCCTCCATTGTCGGGAACAAGTCTTAAAAATTGGTCTTTTTCGAAGGGAAATATGGTGTTAAGGAATACTGACCAATTTTTTTCAGTTTGAAACGCCTTGGAAACCTAGTAGAAAATGCAGACGTTTGTCATTTACTTTTTCAATCACTTTAATACCGACCATTTGTTAAAATCATTTATTTTGGGATATGGTAAATAGTAATTTTGTATATCTCAGAATCCTTTGCTATGAAAAACAAAAACAAACAAAAAAATTACATCTTTTTTTCCCCTACATCTAGTAGTGGAGAGATAGCTGACAAAAAGAAGAAGAAGAAGATTTTTAAAACGCATTTTATCTTGTATTTTGGGATTTAATTATGTTCACTATATTTTACATTTAATAAATCAGTTTTGAATTCTGCAGGATCATTCTTTATTTGCTTCTAGCACCCTTTTATATTACCTCGTGAAATTCATAGTCTTGAAATATCATACCTTTAAATTAGGGAAGAGCGGGTAAATACCGGTCATCGATTATACTATAATACAATACATTTTCTCAAGAAGTATATAAGCTACAATTAAATTATTTTCATTACACTTGACACTTATTAGGCATGCTTGACATTAGTAACCGTATACTTGTCATTTCGTTTGTGTCGACGTGAAATCAATTTTGTGCGACAGCAATTTAATTTTGTAGCAGTATTCATAAGAGCTAGATATACAATACACAACACGTACATCCGGAATGACACGTAACATAAGTCGCATGTGGCTCTGTGTGAAAGTAACTCCCAAAGTGTATGCAATTATTAGATTCTGAAAGACTATCTTAGCTTTTAAACTATACGCATGAATTTGAAACATGCAAGGACCTCAAGCGCCCTTGTGGTGGTATTTTACATAGTAGTGGTATTTTATAAAGTATCCAAATTTATTATTATTATCATATTATTAAGTATAACAAGATATTCTGACCCCTTATTCGTACCCAGTGCACAGAAAAATGCATCCAATCGATGCGGCGTTAACTTGATTGCCAATTACGTGAAGAGATTCTTGAATAGACAGAAAGATATTGGATAGGACAGAGATTAAGTAAGGGAAGAGCGCAGAGTTCATGGGAAAGGAAGTAATAAAGGAATAGTAGATATTTTTAGGAATACTAAAAACAAAAAAAGACAATATTAATATTAAGTGTCGGGTTGTGGTACCGTTGTTAGTGTCGCGGACTCATAAGTCAGAGTTTCTCGGTTCGAATTCATTCTACCACAATTTGATACAATAGTATGAAATTGAAGTATTTGTGTAAATAATAAAAACACAAATATTTCTCTTTTTTTAAAAAAAAAAAATATATATATATATATACTTACTTATATATATTATTTTTTATATCGGATACTAGATTATTTACCATACGGATGCGATAATGGGCAGAATGATGAACGTTACATAGTGTATAAAGTGATGCTCAGATTTCCATACACATGTTTCATATTAAATTTAAACACTTTTGAAAAATTAACAGCTAAAACATTTTTATATGGTGTTTTCTAATTATGTTTCCAAGAGCTGTTTTTAGACGCCCTAATAAGTAGTTAACACTAAAAATCACATTTTATTATTTATTTTACGGACTTCTGGGGTTTTAAGATTTCGGCCGTTAAATTTAATGGAGTCTCTCTTACGCGCGACACTAAAAAATGTTTATTGAAGTACCCTTGATGTTGAAATATCTATGACGTGATGCTTTATGCGATGGGACGTCATTTTACTGATGTTAAAAATTACTTTTTTTAGAACCGATTTTAAAATAAATCATGCATGTATTTTTTAACACATATTGTTTTTATTCATAAAGTAAATTTACGGTTTATTAACACTCCGTGGTTTAAGATTATTACGATAAGCAATAAGTGTCTTCATACTACATGTAAATTGCCTGCCTACTTAAATGGTAACGGTTCTATAAATGTAATAATATAAGCCATGAATTATATCTGCATACCGCTTAATTTCAGACAAATCTTTTAAACTGTGCATTTCTTATCTAACGTAGTATGATATATGTATATTATAATGCATATAATATTGATCAATAATTGGAATAAATTATATTAATTGTGATTAAAATATATAAGAAGTTATTACGGTTATTATATAAAAAAAATCTTTTTGATATATTGATGTGTGAACTAACGCCATGGTGAAGAACGAATAACTACCAAGTTTATACAAAATGAAAATTAGTATACACATCATACACCCAGTATCCTAGTATCCTTATAAGTTATACTCAGATTCAAATTTTTTTCAGTATCCATGTATAAATTTGATTAAATTAACTTACGACAGTTAAACATAATTTGTATCAAAATGCATAATTACCTTGAAATCCTGACCTGGGAAATATATGTTAGTACGAGATAAGCAACTGTCAATACAAAACGTCGAATGTTCAGAATAAATTATGATTTTTTTATGTGTAAGTTATGAAACATACCCGTAATAATATTAAATGTGATATCATTACCATATGTTTACTTTCTAAAAAGTGGCAACAAAATATTCTACAAACCACTACAAATTTTAAAAATACTAAAATCATTTCATCCTTCTGAACTAAGGTTTAGGATTGTTTACATTTGATATAATTATATTTTTACTTTCTAAGAGGTGATTTATTTCATGAAAACTGCACAATATAAATTTGTTTGATTGTAACGCTTAAACCACACTAAAAAACGAACTAACTATTTTATAACTATGTACTTGAAACCCTTAGAAAAAAACTTTTATTATTTTCACGAATGATCTCGTTATTTTTTGACATCTCATCAAAGATGAAGAAGAATATGGAAGTCTGGGCATTTACGGGGCTTACGACCGTCATAGGCTGGTTTGAGTGATCACTTTACACACGTGTAACATTCACCAATTCTACCCATTATTGACAACCACACTACTCAAATTCTTGGAAGTTCTATATATATGAACCAATTTAGAAACCTTGTTCATGAATCACTAAAACTTCACTAGAGACATCTATTGGTGAGATGTAAAGAAGCTTTTTATTAAGCAGAAACTCTTATATTAGTATGTAATAAAAAATTATTATAATTAGTATCTGCTTAATAAAAAGCTTCTTTACATCTCACCAATAGATGTCTCTAGTGAAGTTTTAGTGATTCATGAACAAGGTTTCTAAATTGGTTCATATATATAGAACTTCCAAGAATTTGAGTAGTGTGGTTGTCAATAATGGGTAGAATTGGTGAATGTTACACGTGTGTAAAGTGATCACTCAAACCAGCCTATGACGGTCGTAAGCCCCGTAAATGCCCAGACTTCCATATTCTTCTTCATCTTTGATGAGATGTCAAAAAATAATATGAAAATAACTCCTGTAATTGGAGATAATCCAGATTTTGTGAACAAGTATTTGGACACACTCAAAATGTTGTAAAATGATCTCGTTGTTTGGTATAAAATATACATACTTTTAATATTATTGTACCAGGCTGTAGGCGAATCTCCCTGATATTTTTTTCCGTTTTACTTAACCTGATTAAACGACAGTCAATTCAAAAGTATTATGACTTTACCGAAATACTTTCTAAGAATCTGTCCTAAATAACGTGAAAGGGTAGGTATATAAAACAGCCTAGTCGCAAGATGGCTTCCACTTTAACAAACACAGTATTTGCTAGCTTTTATTTGTGTTTGTTTTTCGATTATTTACTTGAACTCAAAGAAAATTTTCGCAAACAAGAGTCTTTGGATTCTGCAAAATAATCGTCAAAAACAATTCCTCATAAAAATACCTTTAAAAAATCTTTTTTTATATTATCATTCTGCAAATACGGTATGTATTTATCTAACTGTTAAACCCCCTTTATTTACTTAAATAAACTAGTTTTTACTAAATACTGTTGCTTCAATGGGATGAAACTATTTGATTTTTAATTTCGCCATATAATAATAAATTATATAATAATAAAAAATATGGGGTTAATAAATTAAAAATTTCAAAGTACTTTATATGAAAAAACAAATAATTAGTTATTTGTTTTTTCAGAACTATCAATGAAAATTATACCATCGTTAATTGATTCGGCAGTCACTTTGTGGTAAAATCTATCCATTTTCAATTGATAATTTGAATCAATGTTTGAGAATAATTGTATATAAATTAATCACAGTATTAATTTAATTAAAATAAATATTAATTAAATTAATTAATTTAATTAAATTAATCACAACTTCGAAGAATTTGAGTAGTGTGGTTGTCAATAATGGGTAGAATTGATGAATGTTACACGTGTGTAAAATAATCACTTAAACCAGCCAGCCCCGCAAATGCCCAGACTTCCATATTCTTCTTCATCTTTGATGAGATGTCAAAAAACAATATTTGTTATAACTTAAACATTTTAGAGTTCCAAATTTTATTATAAAAAAATGAGTCGTTCGGTTGTCAATCATGGGTTTGAATGTAACACATGTATAAAGTGATCACTTCAAGACAGCCAATGACAGGTCGTAAGCCTTGTAAATACCCAGACCTTCATATTCTTCTTCATCTATGTTGAAATGTCAATGTAATATTGTATTTATTTGTGCAGTCGTTGCTTGCCTAACTAGGATTGTACCTTACTCCAAGACGGGAAAATCTTCCTCCTTTGTTTATTTTTTTTACTAGCAGTCAAGTTAGCATTGTGTTGATCCGACACTGTGCTCTATGCACCCTTGTACCAATAAGACTGATGAAAAAATATTATTTTATCGTACCTTGGCTTGCAGATTCAATAGCAAGTCAGGTAGAATCTCCGTTGGTAGTAGTCTTCTAACTTACTTTACGGTGTACTCTGGCAAATGATGAAATTATAGATTTTCAGCAAGGGCGTTTGGTAAAGGAGGTTTCCGCCTTTCTGAGTGGGGAAGGAAAACTTTCCACTTCACATAAGGATTTTACGCAAACTTTTATCCTTTACTCAACGGAGTTTTATTAATATCCTTGGCTTTTTTTTTACCGCACCTAAATACATTAATACTAATAAATCGATGCCTTACTGCACAAATGTACCAATTACAAACTAAGTAATATTTTAGGAGAGCAATCTAACAATTTGTTGATGATCAAAAATAGTGTAAACGTATCTTTATTTATTGATGGTTAAAATCAAACACTGATTTTTATTATATTAAATTTAATATGTATTACAAATTCAAATGGAGTTCTGCAAATTAAAGCCAAATCTATGAATTAATTCATCTTGTTTATTCTTTGTCTAAACATAGATTACTTATTTATGTAATAAATATAGAAAATAAACAAAACAAAAAAATTTAAACTGATAAATTTTTAACAAATGTCACGTAATGCTTTTATACGGATAAATATTTAATCTTGAGTCTATTTAAAAAAAAAACCGTATTAAAAAAGTTAACATAAATAAAATTATTTATAATTTAATTTTTACTCGGTAAATACAACTATTTCTTAAAATCTATTGTGGCACGTGTTACTAAGTAAAACATTAAAAGATTTATAGATTTTACCACAAAGTGACCGAATCAATCAATGATATTTTACTCACCAAAAACAGTACTAAGAGCTAAGGTCTGTAAGCAAATAATATTGCATTGAGATATTTGTGTGAATCATAAAGATTACAGCTTTATTTTAACCGAACCTTATTAGTTCACTCAAAACAGTTATATAACATTAAATTTAATAATATTACATGATATCAGTCATTATTACAGAACTAGGAACTAATATTGTAAATTTGTACCTTATTAATTTTTCAATAGAAACTGCCTTCCTGATTTCCTTTTCAACTATATTGTATAGAATTTCACTTCTCAGGATTATTTTACCTTTATTGAAATCAACGATTCATTGTGGTTAACTAGAAGCTATATGTGGAATACATGCTCCATCATTCCCATGCTTTCTAACCTATAAGTCTACTCAAATAACACACTTGCTTTGTTTAATATTGCTTATTCATTTATGACAAACATTTTATAAATTTTGAAATTCATCCGCATCAATGGTTGTATAACTATTTTAAACGTTATATAAGATAATTTTTGACCATCGACCATCAGTAATTACTCAAGTAAAAAATGACAGTGCATTTTGTATGTAAAAAAAATAATCTATGATGCACAAAATATACAAAAAAGATAACCTCATCACTTAAAAACCTTATCAGAAATATACAAAAACTTAATGGTTATGCTCATATCCCATATTCGTCATTTGCGAGAACAACGTCATAACTCAATAATCGTGCTTTTTTAGGAGACCCAATTGTTGCGCTATAACTTTGTAGTTTCGTTATAGTATCGTTATAGTATTTTTACTCTTACTAAAAAATCTTTACTTAACTAACTAACTAACCATCATGCAGCTTCCCTGCAGGGGTAGGCAGTGAGAATAGAGCGCCACACCACTCTGTCTTTGCAAACATTTTTCGCCTCTTCCACGTTCATGCATCTCCTCATACATACCAACCGATTGTTTCGACTCCTAACCTGACCGCTATTAAGTATTTGGCATACCTGACCATGGCAAGTGTTTCTCGGTCCTCCTCTGCTTTCATAAAAGAGCTAGTTCAATAAAAGATAAACATCAATCGAATTTCACTAACGTACTGCTATTAAGAACCTTTTATTTAACCATTTTTATTTTCAGAGTTATTTAAATTTACAGTATGAAGAACTTTGAAAAAAAGGGATTTTAATAAAAGTACGTTAATGAAATTCAAAAGCAATTTCAACAATATTTTTGTTATGGATCTAATCAATATAAATGATGTAACTAAAGCGTGTCATGACCAAAATGGTGGGGAAAATACACAGGTAGAGAGAAAGAAAAAGACCAAGTAGAATTGTAGTTAAAAAATAGCCATCGTATCTTATAAAGACGTTGAAAGTCTTTATTCTTATAAGTATAGATTTCAGGATATTATTATTTATTAAAATACTACATTGCGATGCTCTTTAATGCGAAATAACAACTGAGTCCAGAGCTGATTTTCTCTTTTAGTTTTTAACAACGTCACTTAAACATTACAGTTTTGAATTATGACATTGTTCTCGCAAATGAGCTTTGTGATTATTTTCGTCGAAAAGCTATTAGCTTTTAGCCCTCGCATAGCATCAAATGTGCACTAAGTGTATTCCAAGGCTGATAAAATAGGAACCTATACAGTGTTAGATTCGACTATTCCCCGCGTAAACTAAAGGCTAATGGAACTACATTACAAATATCGCTCACTCCTTTCAAGAACGTCATAAATCAAAAAACTTGATTTTTCAGGAGAACGTTTTTAAAGTTTAAAAATATAACAAAATGTATTAAAAATAAATATCAAGCCACTTATTGAACTTTTTACTGCGCAACAGATCTTTTTAGGTAAAACCTGAAGGATTTTTCTCCATTTGAAAAATATTTCGTTTATTTAAACAAAAAATTAAACAATACCTTTTCTTCAAAACGCAAAAACAACACTTTCTGCACTGCACTGTGGCGGGTAAATATTAAGTTAAAAATATGTCTTTTTTGCTGGAATATAGTACATTTTCTGGGCATTCCGAAAATATGCACAACTGAAAATTTACTATTTTTGATTTATGACGTTCTTGAAAGGAGTGAGCGATATAACCACCTAGCATAACCTGCGGGTGCACTTTCCTACAAAATTCGCTAAATTATTGTTATCCTTACTACAAGTGCTGTTCAAAATTTAAAGTTTACTTTTGTCATTGATTTATGCGAAACTGTACTATCAGATCCATTTCGTAGTCATACAGGAGAAAGTGACCAAGTGCATTTTTTTTTTCAAAAATATGATTAGTGACTATTTGGTATCTTACTTGCTTAATATTGCCCTGAACAAAATTCCAAAGGATTTTAAACATGGAAGTATAATATATTGACATGTTAAAAATGACTAACTGCATTGATGTTTATTTTCTTGCCAAGCAAAAATTACTTAAATGGCCCTCCTGAACATTTTACGCTTTGTTAGTTGGTCACTTTCTCCTGTACGACTACGATTTAATTTTAGGATTTAAAAAAAACTTGTGTTTTTATTGTATTTGTATTTTTTCCTTAGACTTAAACTGAAACAAAAAAACTTAAACTGACAGTTCACAACGGAGTCCTGGTTCCAACCCTAATGTTTGGAAGTGAAGCATGGAGTTGGATGAAAGTAGACGAAATTCGATGTCTCAGATGAATGTTCGGCAAACGATGTATAGTGAAATAAGGAAGGAATGTAAAGCTGAGATAAGCATTATCGATAAAATTAAGAAAGGTATGTTGAGATTTTTTGGACATGTGGAACGAATGAGTGAGGAAAGAACGATAAATCAAATTAATGAGGAAATGCAGTTGGGAAAAAGAGCAGAGGAAGACCGAGAATAACTTGGCACGATCAGGTATGTCAAACACTTGAAAGCGGTCAAGTTAGGAGCTGAAATATTCGGCGGGTATGTATAAGGAGATGCATGAACGTGGAAGAGGTGAAGAATGTTTGCAAAGACAGAGTGGTGTGGCGTTCTATTCTCTCTACCTACCCCTGCGGTGAAGCGGCGTGATGGTTAGTTAGTTAGTTGAACTGAAAATAAAGATACTACTTTTTAGCCTGTAGTTAGAGTAATGATAATATGGCAACCTAACTACATACTTAGCGATTCGTTATTCACACCCTTTTGACTGTCGACAGTCGACATATTCGTATTATCTGCTCCGATGGTCATAAGAGATTCGTTTTTCTTCGATATAACCTCACCTTGGAATAATTTTGCTCGGGAGGTTTTTTTGTCTCGCTGAACAGTCGGTTATATAATGGGAATCGAACGTGTTATGTCACAAAGGTCGCGAGCTCTGGAACCATTCAGCCATACAACTTCCAAGGTTAGACAATACTCTTGAATAATGTTATGATATCTAATTGATTGTCCTCGCTATGAAGTAGATATGTGAGTACCTTAACATATTATTGTAAAACGTTTAATTAATTTAATTAACTATTTATACATGTAGGTACGTACAGCAGAAACTATTGTAATATTATTTCAAATAACAACTTGAAGTTATCATTTTTATTTGACGCTCTCCATATCATTCCTTCCTCCTTCCTTATCGTTTGTTTTGTATAATACCACTTAAAATAAGTGGTATTAACACATAGTTAACGATGAATGATAAGTTAAATACAATACCACAAAGTTAAAAATGAATGCTTTTAACATACATTTTTTTATTATTATTAATTATTTTAAGGAGCCGAGAAAAGAAAGTTATTACATTTACAGATAATCCTTTATAATATATTACTTTATAATAAGTATGTAAATTTGTTTCCTAAATTATTTTACATGGGTACTCTGTCAACTTTTCTCCGCCTCCGTAGTGTAATGGTTAGCACGCTTGGCTACTGTTCTGGAGGTCCCAGGTTCAATTCCCAGGGGGGGTCAAATAAATAAACGTGATTTTTTCACTGTAATATTTATCTAATATTACTCTGATCTGGTACCTGAAGCGGAGGGCTGATCACCTTTCCTTCATGTGTAAACGATCAAGATAACACTGCGTTTATATGACGCAGTGCCCTATGCACCATTGGGGTGCGGATAAGGGTTTCTCGCACTCTGTCAACAACTTTGTTAAAAAATATATTTTACGTCGTTTGTGACGGTTAATTTTAGAACAAGTAAAAATATTGTAAATAATTATTTTTACATTTTGATATCTCAACATGAATGAAAAAGAATATGGAAGTCTGGATATTTACAGGGCTTATGACCTGCCTTAGGCTGGTTTGTGAACAAGAATTTTGAATGATGTCCGAATCTATGATCAAATAAATCTAAAACTAAAACGTTGTTTTTGACCACTTTTATTTTTCGTTTTTCTCCACCCACTTTGACGAGCGCATTGTTATCTTCAGGGATGGATATGTATACATCCATCGTTGAAAATGACACGGTACTTGTCGAAACCAGAAATAAAAGCGGCTAAAAACAACGTTTTAATTTTATTTTATAAATTTTATAAAATATGCCCCAAAGTATCTGCAAAAAAACATTCAGGAAATATGTTTATCATCGGGGGGGATGAATAAACAGTCTAAGAAAACAATTGTTATCATTATCATTAGTGATTATGACGGATGAAATTCTGCAACGTCACATAATAACACAATGAATGGCTTCATTATTAAGTGCTGTAATTAGAAACAGATTACCCATTTTTGTTGTAATAGCTAAATGCTCAAAAGGAGGTCACGTTTTTTAATTGTAGTCGATTATCGTCGAGATTTTTTCATTTTTAGCCACCGATGGCGTTCGAAAAGTCATTGAAAGCAGTTACCTATTATATAGCATAAAATCTACCGTGTTTATGTATTATGTAGGAAATTAATTCGGTTCCTACATTTATCTAAAGTAAATATTAAGCATACTGTCGATTTCCATTACGAGCAATCTCATCAAAGATGAAGAAGAATATGAAAGTCTACGTGTGTAAAGTGATCACTTGAACCAGCCTATGACGGTCGTCAGCCCCGTAAATGCCCAGACTTCCATATTCTTCTTCATCTTTAATGAGATGTCAAAAAATAATATGAAAATAGCTCCTGTAATTGGAGATAATCCAGATTTTGTGAACAAGTATTTGGACACACTCAAAATGTTGTTAATAAATTATCTGGTCAAATTATAAGCTTAATAATAAAAATGAAAATGGTATTTTCTGGCGTTTCTCATGTGTGTGATTATAATCCAGGATTCGGACCTCAGATACTAATATAAGAGTTTCTGCTTAGTAAAAAGCTTCTTTACATCTCACCAATAGATGTCTCTGGTGAAGTTCTAAGGATTCAAGAACAAGGTTTCTAAATTGGTTCATATATATACTTCCAAGAATTTGAGTAGTGTGGTTGTCAATAATGGGTAGAATTGGTGAATGTTACACGTGTGTAAAGTATATTAACCCTTAATAACTTAACATTCATATGGCGGACTACGCTATGAAAAACGTGAAACTTAATCAAAATTATTTTTAAAAAAAGGAACCGCTTACATGGCACTTAAGTTTGGTTTATTAGGAATGAATGTAAGAGACATTTAACAATAAATCACTATTCCGCACAGCTACTACATATGTATGTCAATATTGTGCGATCCACAATTGGCATTGTATCTACAAATATAGTTTAGATACCTAGGGTTAAAAAACATGTAACATATCTAACCCTTATCTTCACCCATCGCGTAAAAAAACTGATTGAGAATGACGATCCTAAATATTTAGTTATAAGATCGTCTTAAAAGTTCTAATAAACAGTAATCTGATCGTTGAAGATCCTTCTTCAGGCCACTGAGTCGCGTGATGATTTTAATTTATGCGGAAGATCAGATTAGTACGAAGAAAGTATGACAACACACCGAGTGAATTTCATCTCATTGAATTCCACGCGAACACGCTACTTCGCTATCTCATTTCCACGCAGATTCCATTTCTAATTCCGCAAAGCGGATCTAATATTTATAAGCTAACGAATCAGTATACCTACCCTCTCATTGTCTTACAGTAACGCGGGTAATAAACGTATAATTAGTTAATACACACTAGATTTGCTACATCAGAAAGCCAAAACCGTTGCTTTTAGAGTCGGTTTGTGGTGTTAGTTTTTCAGTTTTAACTGAACCGCAATTGCAAGTAACAATCTCGTACTTACAACACAAGTATGTCATAATATACTATATGTACAGTATTTACTTCAAGATTTGAATAAAATAGCCTATTAGTGCAACTTTTGGGATACGTATTATAACAATTTTTCAATATGACATTATTTTTTTTGCAATACAGTGCAATATAATATATTGCGCTGTATTACAAAAATAGGTTAATACTTATGTTAATACACATAAAGTGTACACAATGCACAATTTTTAAAAAGAATGAGTTTTATATGTCAATACACATATATTGTGCACAATACACAAATTGAAATTACATAAAGAATAAGTGTTGTGTTAATATATATATATTGTTCATAAAACATAAATCACAATTAAAAAAAAAATACGTGTTATATGTTTATACACATAATAAAAAAATAATAAGTTTTATATGTCAATACACATATACTGTACACAATAAACAAATCACAATTTAAAAAAAAATATGCATGTTATATCGCTCACTTCTTTCAAGAACGTCATAAATCAAACATTGTAAATTTTCAGTTGTGCATGTTTTCGAAATGCCCAGAAAATGTACTATATCCCAGCAAAAGAGGTATATTTTTAACTTAATATTTACCCGCTACAGGGCAGAAAAAGTTGTTTTTGCATTTTGAAGAAAAGGTATGGTTTAATTATTTTTTTAAAGAAACTACATATTTTTCAAATGGAGAAAAAACCTTCAGGTTTTACCTAAAAAGATCTGTTGCACAGTAAAAAGTTCAATAAGTGGCTTGATATTTATTTTTAATACATTGTGTTATATTTTTAAACTTTAAAAACGTTCTTCTGAAAAATCAAGTGTTTTGATTTATGACGTTCTTGAAAGGAGTGAGCGATATATAGTGAACAAAATGCAAATTGCAATTAAATAAAGAATAAGTGTTATGTGTTAACACGTATGGTATATATTGTACACAATACATAATACAATTTAAAAAAAGAATAAGTGTTATATGTTTATACACATAATAAAAAATTAATATACTGTATACAATACACAATACACAAAACACAATACACAATTTTAAAAAAATATGCGTGTTATATGTCAATACACATATACTGTACACAATACACAAATCGCAGTTTAAAAAAATGCGTTTTATATATTAAAACAATACAAAAAGGAAATTAAAAAAATTATAAGTATTGTATGTTAATACACATACTTATGTATATTGTACACTTTTTTATGTATTAATTTTAAATCAAACACAGATTTTTTGAGTCTACTAAGTTAGTAGACTCAAAAAATCTGTGTTTGATTTAAAATTAATACATAAATTAAAATGGAGTTCTACAAATTAAACGCCAAATCAATAAATATATTGTACACAATACACAAATCACAAATTAAAAGAAAAGTCTTTGATTTTTTCAGGACGAAAGTAACATGTAAGGGAAAAACAGATAACCGGAGTAAAATTATGTTAATCGTCCCTCTGATTTAATATAAATAAAAGCTGTAATAAATATTTAGTTCTCATGAATGTGGATAAAACATATCTCTCATAAGGACACGGTATTTACATTAGCACAAAAACAGCTAACTAGGATATTGACACAGCCATGGATCGAATCGTAAACTTCATATATACCAGATTAATATGAACTCTCAGATCTCCGGAATTGATTTATATTA
The DNA here is from genome assembly GCF_059751285.1 of Brachycentrus maculatus. Taxonomy (NCBI): domain Eukaryota; kingdom Metazoa; phylum Arthropoda; class Insecta; order Trichoptera; family Brachycentridae; genus Brachycentrus; species Brachycentrus maculatus. The sequence goes on along the minus strand of NW_028281020.1, from coordinate 1,879,501 downwards.
AATAAGTTCCCAACTTGAATATGTACTTCGATAATCTCCCTTCTTCTACAATATATACGTATCTCACTGCGATATCTCCTTATTTTGTTCGCTTATTGATTTTCTAGTACGGTAAGGCGATCCTATAATTAAGTGTACGCGTAATCTGTTTGTTTTTTCTGCCCATAGTTCTAAGAACTGGCAAGACCATAAATCCTCCAAACAAAAACACGTTCCAATCTGCCGAAAGCGGCGCGTAAAATTCGCGGGAAAATGGCCCGAGAAGCACATAAATACCTCGCAGCAGTGCAAAGGGAATTTTTCGTTCCCCCGACCTCTCGCACGAATGCCTCCCATCGCTAGTGCAGTCGTGCCAACTCAACCTCGTCCCTGATACACTATTACCACTGCCTTCTAGATAGATGTTTTTGACAGAAAGCCTAGTTTACATTGGCAGCCTTTGCAGTACCAACTTCTTAATTTTGATAGAGTAACGATTCCTATATAAGCTTGTTTTATAAGAGGTGTGTTCAAAGAGTAACGGAAATGTTTGAATTTCGCGGGTTTGGAGTGTTCGATTGTCAAAAAAATTGGTATGTTGGTATACATGCCCCTTATAAAGTATGAGAAGCATTTCAGCTCTATTTATTGTTTACATAGTTTGTCTGTAGCAGCCGCTAAGGTGAGACGTGTTTTTATGAGCTTAGCGATTTTAGTTTTTTTAATGGATAAAAAAAAATGTCTTCACTGGTACGATTAAGCCTTAGTTTCGACATCATATCCGTAAACCCACGTTCCGTCACCTGTTATAACACGTTTAAATAATTCTGCATCATCGTTTACTTCATTTAGTGACTCGTGAGCAACTTCCATTCGCCGCTGTTTTTGATCAAAATTCAATAAATTTGGACCAAATTTTGCTGCCACGCGTTTCATACCCAAACCATTCGAAAAATTTTTATGCCATGACACAATCGATATTGGTATACTAACATAGCAAGAAATTGATAATTGAACTCCCCAATTTAAAAATTCCCATCACTTTTTGAACACTCGTACGTACGTGCTTTAATGTACTAAGTGCTAACCGCAAATACCGCAGGCGAGGTGCGTACAACATAAATATATAAAAGTATCATATGCGAAACCTACCTACGAACTAAAATATGTACGCTACTTTTTACAAAGCGCACTTTTAATGTCACACGAACAAACAAAATCTACCAATGTAAGCTGGCCTTTAGGGTACGGCTACACTACTCCGATGATGCGCGAATTGTTTACGTGCAATTGGTTGTTCGCGCTCTATGATCCCTTTGACAGAATAAAAGTAACAACAAAATGGCGTCTGTGATCCAAGATGGCACGCTGCGAAATGTCATTCCATATTATATTTTATACTTTCTTAATGCCTTTCCCTAGCGGCCACGGCGCTCCAATGCATGTTCCATTAATTTGATATTTTCGGTTTAATGTCGCGGAAACCATTGAAAGTTTAATGCGCGTCAGACGACATCTTCTAGAAGCATTTGCGAGAGTTTTTATGGTAATGGATAATGGCGGAAAGTAGATATAATATTTATGCTCTTTTAATTGCCAATTTCAAATCCTTGGGTACTCAAATCCTTAAATACGATAACTTGATTCAAATTTTGTCTAATGTATCACTCAATTTTGGGTGCTTTGCCAAAAAAATTGTCTGATATAAGTATATGTATATAATAAAATAATTTGCTTATTTTATTTATCAGCTTTCTGCATAACGTATTTCCTTAATATACCATAAGTATGTGCATGGAGATATTATTTTTTAATAGAAAATATACATTTTTTAAATACTTTCCAAAAAGTTTTTTTTTATCTTCTTCTTTTTCTTCAAACCCTTATCCGCACCCCAATGGTGCATAGGGCACTGCATCATATAAACGCAGTGTTATCTTGATCGTTAACACATGGCTTTAAATTTTGGTTCAGGCGTAATTTTTTTTAAGTCAGCTTCACATGGGAAAAATAATACACATGTTAGATATTTTGTTGAAACAACATCCAAAAAATAGGATTGGCTATTTTTTTTCTTAGATGTACAATATGATAGTGTGTTGGTGAATTAAAATATATTGCGTTATTAATGATTAATGATGTAACAAGTTGCTTAATTTATTTTTCGTTTTGTTACAGGTAAGTTACATAGATAAATGTAACCTTCGGAACACACAAAGGTCAACGAACGGTCAAGTAAACCAACAGGTATCAAAATAACATATTATTTTTCCGTCAGTCATAAAGGTTCATAAATTATATAATGTTAGTACTATTTCCATACGAATTGCCTACCAGGGGGACAAAGTATACTTTTGAACTATGAGTATATCAGAAAAGCTAGAAATATTTTCGCCATTATGTCGTTTTCTGAATAGTAACAAACTTTGAACCAATTCAGTACTTTACTATTTTGGATTTGATTATTATGTTTTTTAACAAGAAAATCATAATAGGAAATTTTCACGTGTTTATTTTGGTAGATAAAATAATAACTGAATCACAAGACAGTCAGTGTTGTTGTATTATTTAAGTTTTACTAAGTAAATACCACTATTTATTTAAGTCTATTGTGACATGTGTTTCGATGCATTCCACATCATTTTCAAACACCATATGTGAAGCTAATTCTTGAATTAGCTTCACATCATTATCTTGAGACAACTCTAAAATGTAGACTTAGCTTCACATACGGTACTCGTATTTGAAAATGATGCGGAATGCATCGAAGTAAGTGTCACAATAGATTTTAAGAAATAGTGGTACTTAGTATAAGAAATAATTAGACATAAAATATATGTTGATTAAATTAATAAAAGTATTATTTTTGCTGAAAACTGCAAAAAAAGAGAGATATAAGGACTAAACTATATTTATTTCAATCGCAACAAAAATAGACAATTCATAACGAAATCAACCGCAAGAATCAAAAGTACAACAAAATAAGTTATTTCGACCCCAAGGATCAAAATTGGAAAACTTACGACACCTGTTATCGTGAAGTTTTCGTTTCTCTGTTGACAAATTCCCTACTCCAAGAGGGGAACTGACGCGAACTTTTACGCACTGGTTTTATCGGCATCGATATTAACTTTCCGAAACCCTACACGTGCGTTGTGATGCATTATGTTGCCAACTGACTGTATTGCATTATTTCGAAAGCTTATTTGGGAATTGAAAATTAATAATGAAATTATTGACATTTCGAATTCTTATATGTACAAAGGTAATCTTCAAAAATAATTTTACATATATTATGGTAAAGACGAAATTTTTCCTGAATTAAAAAACCCATTCTGCTGTTTTATATATTGATTTATACAAATTATGTATTTCGATTTACTGATTAGCTCTCTTGACAAGATATTGAAAGACAAAAACCAGGAAAAAAATATAATTTTTAGTCATTTGTCCTCCTTATAAATAAATAAATGTTGATGATTTATTTATAAATCACTTTTTCGCATTTTGTGTGTGCAAATACTTGTTCACAAGTGTGGGACTTCTCCACTTAGGAGTTTTTTTTGACATATCAACATGGATAAAGAAGAACATGGAAGTTTGGGTATTTACAAGGTTAGTTAAATTATCACTTTACACACGTTATACTTAATTATCCGGGTTTCAGATCTTGCATACATCCAAAAAGGATCTCATGTATACAGCGTTATGAGATTAATGATATATGTAGTAGTTCCAAAAATTGAGTAGGTACTGTGTCATCCATGTCAGTCAAGAGTAGAATGGTTAATGTTCCACATACGTAAAGTGATCACTTAACAACCCTATGACAGTTCATAAAACCTGTAAATACCCATACTTATATATATTCGCCTTCATTTACGTTGATATGTCAAAATATAACATATTTTTACTACTACTACTACTACTACTACCATCACGCCGTTTCCCCGCAGGGGTAGGCAGAGAGGATGGAACGCCACACTCTTCTGTCCTGACATACACTCCTCGCTTCCTTCACATCCATACATCTAGTCATACATGCCCTCCGATTACGCAGACTTTTGACACCGCCAGATTTTAGGTTCTGATTGATCTGATCGTGCCTTGTCTTTTTCGGTCGTCCACGTTCTGTTTTCCCTCTCACATTCGCCACATATATTTTCTTAGTCATTCTCTCGCTATCTATTCGCTCTACATGTCCATACCACCGCAATTTAATTTTTAATTACCACATTTTTAATCCTATATATTTAAGCATTCTGTATTATCACGATTTATATTTCATATTATCCATAATATATGGTACATTAGTATAGTGACTAGCTATTTCCACACCCTGGAATATTTGTAGTTAGCGGCCATCTTAAGTAGTACCCACCCCATGCGGAATAGTTCGCGGACCACAACCTCTAAATGTGGAACGCTAATGTTCTACTCTTCCTGTAAGTAATGCGTGATACCCACGTGTAGACGTAGGACGTAAACGCTACTCACGACCGGAGTGTAATGCCGTACAACGTAACACCGCGCACTGCTACGGGTCCTCCCATTTGTCACGTAGATAACCGACCGCAGGCGTTTGCGGGCAAAAACAGTCCGCGAGCATTTAGAAATCGGGCGAAACTATACGATCCTCTACCCATGCTTTAATAATACCTTCTTGAAACTTGGATTTATAAAAAAAAGTTTAATAGCATTTGGGAATATAAAAATTCTTTGTAATACGACATAAAAGTGGTATTACACAAAGTAAACAATGGATAATAAGGAGAGCGTTGTATTACCATACCACAAAGTTATCAATGTTTTTAATATTCAAAATAAAATATAAAAATTGTTTAATGTATATTCTAATAAAATATGATTTGTAAAAATGGTGAAAGAACATCGATACCATAAACTATAAGCTAGGACACAAAATGCCGAACCCTCTTCTAGTGGAACAGAAGGTCTGATGACGACAGTCAACAGTCCGGCTTCTCCTGAGGAATTTTAGTGGTTTTCTCCCAGCAATGAGCAAATTCTGAGAAGTTCCTGATTGGCCCACTCAAGATCATCCCTCGTGTTCCCAACACAGATTAAAATAAAGGATTTTTTAATGTAAGAAGAAACAAAAAAATACTTAATGATCTATGAACGTTGTATATAATAAGAAAGATAAATCATAAATGCAACTCCCATCTAAAATATTGTTTCTTGAATGTTTTTCGCAGTTACTTTGTGGCACATTTTATGAACTTTATAAAATTAAACAACTTTGTTTCAACCACTTTTTTTTTATTTAAGTACTCTTTAACCTACCGGTTTCAACAAGAACTTTGTCATCATCAGGGTTTATTAAATTCTTAAACATTAAAAACATTAAAATACTCATAATTAATTACATTCCCTTACCAAAAACTAAATCCTAAATGTTATTGTGCATTGCGTAGCAACTCTGGGATATAGTACATTTTTTGGGCATTCCGAAAACATGCACAACTGAAAATTGACGATTTTTGATATATGACGTTCTTGAAAGGAGTGAGCGATATTCTCCCCTACTATTACAATATCATTTCTTATGTTTATATTATTATTATTTTGTCCGCCTCCGTAGTGTAATGGTCAGCACGCTCGGCTACCGTTCTGGAGGTCCCAGGTTCGATTCCCAAGGGGGGTAAAATAAATACAACTGATTTTTTTTCACTGTAATATTTATTCAATATTACCCTGGACTGGTACCTGAAGCGGAGGGCTGATCACCTTTCCTTCATGTGTAAACGATCAAGATAACACTGCGTTTATATGATGCAGTGCCCTATGCACCATTGGGTGCGGATAAGGGTTTAAATGTTTATAGAGCCCTTATGTATTTCATAGCTTCACATTTAACGATTTTAATATATAATACTTTAATTAAATGTGCCTGCGATTAAGCTATCGCTTTTTCAATGATCTTGGCATTGCCTTAGAAAGAAGCGGTATATTTATAGTTAGCAATGTCAGAATGCAGAATACGAACTGCAACCAGTCGGAATGTAGGCGTGAAAGCGCTGCTCTGCACTGTATGTGCAAACGTATAACCTGCCGGTATACATACCGCACAAATGCAAACATTTTCACGAAAGTGAAATATCCATCTGTGTAGTACGGTATACATACTTAAAACAAGCTATAGTTTCATTGCGGTGGAAAATGGAATGCATTGAATTTAAATAAGCCGGGAAATCGAAACGCTATTCTGTTTTATTTGTACATTTTAACCACTAGGTTAAACAATAAATAGGTTATGCGATTACTATAACTTTTGAGCTTGTTTAAAAACATCAAACACCTCTGCTTTTAACATTATAAATTAACACGTGTGGACAGAATAATAAGGAGTTCTTCATGGAAACTGTGATTATTTTGTAGAATTTTCCTTCTGTTTATATAAAAATAACGTGCTCGGGAGCAAACAGATGCCAGGGAGTAATAACGAAACAATGCACAGTAAAAATAATTTTTGTTCCTCCTTTTCATGACCATGAAAAAATATTGACAAAAAATGTAAATTAAATAATAAAAAAATCAAAATTTAATATTTAATCAAAACTTACTTGCTTTTTTAATATATTAATGAGACTCTATGATTTTCTGTGTCACAAATTGTCAATTATTACCACATATTAGACAATCTACTCCGGTTTGTATTGTGACAATTTGTCCGGTATAATAGAATTTGGCTAATAAATATGTTTTATAATTATTTTTTTAAATTCCTTACCTTTCAATAACTCTTTTCTTTTGAAATCCGTATATATAATTTGAAGAAAAACTTATTTTTTCAATACAAGAACGGTATTTTAAGCAAAAATTGTAATTGCGTTAAATGTAACCTGGGGTTAGAGAAAATTATGTTGCGGACTATTGATTATCCAGCCTTGATGAAAATGGCACACAATAGATTATAAGTAGTTTGGAAAGAGAAATATGAATATTTGGAATTTCCATTTTCTTCCCGATCTACATAGATTATTCAGTATAGTTTTGATAACTTAAAAGATAAACATTAAATAAGGTCACGTTCCCGAAAATGGGCCACAAATGATCAAAGTTTTGTCCAAAATGTTTGGTGGCCTTCTGTCCTTTGCGGTCTGGAGCTAAAACACACCTGTGGCCAGAACGGAGTCCCTCCGACTCTACACAGCATCAGTTCTATGTAGTAACTGCGGACAGAATGTGGTGGAGGTGCATTACCAGTCCATTAAATAAACTAAATCGGTTATTCGGACAATGTTGTGAATTAGTACTTCGAATCCGAATGGCACGAAGTTTCAGAGGAACCGAAAATAAACCGACAGTAATTAAGCGTTCATTCATATTAATTTGTTATGTTTAAGAAATGCTTACATTTCTACTTTATTATTGAGTAATGACCCCTTTTAGCTAATGGCGGTCATCTTATACTCAGACTGATAGATTTAATTTTTATGTAAGACAACACGATATACCGATTTTTTTTCGTGCAGCTGTTTCAAATGGCGAAGAAAACTGTATGTTTCACAAATTAAAAAATCTGTATAATAATTTAAATTTCATTTTGAATTTCACTAGGTAAATACCAATATTTCTTCAAATCGAGTGAGACACGTTTTTTGTTGCATTAAGCATCATCCTAGATATATGATTAACTCATGATATAGCACACATGAGTTCACAACTGCCATCTGATTGCGAAAGCTTTTATTTAGAAAAGACGCTTTTATTTGTACGCAAGATTCTATATCTAGGAGTTTCAAAATTTTGGGTTGTGTGGTTATAAATTATGGATAGAATGGTGAATGTTGTACGCGTGTTAAGTGATAAGTTGCGTAAAAAATTAAATTATATTTTCAGGCGTTTCCCAAAATGTTGTGAATAAAATAATCTGGACTAATTTAATGCTACATAAAAATTTAAAATCGTGTTTTCCGGCGTACCTCAGTATGAAATGTTCTGATTTTGCATACATCCGAATAAAAGGAACTCTGCTAAATAAAAGCTTTCCCAATCCAACCATAGATGGTTCAGTGAACTCACATGTACAGTGTCACGAGATTAATGATACATGTAGGAGTTCTAAAAATTTGAAAAGTGGGGTTGTCAATCATGTTAGTCTTTGACAGGTCATTAACCCTGTAAATACCCAGAATTCCGTATTCTTCTTCATATATATATGTTGAGATGTTAAAAAAATATTGTAACATAAATCAGAAAGAGAATGATGAGGTTATTACTAAATCATGGATTTATGATTTCTCCTTCTTTTACTGATAACACAAATAAAATCACGTATCATCTAATGACCATGTATTGTTATCGATTCGTAGCCTTAGTATTTTTCCAGGCTTCCATAGACAATAATACAAATAGTGAGGAATTCTCCAATAGCGGGAGATTTCTAAATCTAATTTATCAAAGCAACAAGGGGAACAATAATATTGATTCCTTTACTAAATGAACCGAAACGCAATTCCATCTGATATTGCTACGTCATGTGGTAGATATGTTTTATTAGCGATGGGGACGAACATACCCACATACATACGTACGGTAAACTCCCCTATAACGCTGAGATGAGGTACGTCGTTATCAGAGTCTTTTTGTAGATCCTAAGGTTCTGTTTGTTCTCTCTTGGGATATTGACTCCCAACTCTAATGTGCAAAGGCAAAGAGCCGCAAGTTAAAAACAGTAGTTTTGAGATTAACAATTTTATACTTAACTTAAAATGATGCTTTTTTCCAATACATGTATCAAATTAATACGATTTCGTGGCTATTTGGATAATGAAAATCTCGGTAAAGGAAAAAGATTAAGCAAAATCTGTGATTGTATATGATAAAGGCTAGTAGTTATATGAATGCTTTGAGCCGTGTTACGCTAAACAGCCACTTGAATTACGGCAAGTTGCCTTTACATATTAGACCTATCTCTCCACCTTTTTGGAGGTCTGCCTGGGGGTCTGCGTCCTCCAGGGTTTCCTTGAAGGGCGATACGTGGAAGTCTGTCTTCTGACATTCTGTTTATATGCTCGTTCCAGTATCGCCTCCCTTGTCGTCCCTACCTCACGATATCTTCCGTCTTACACATGCTTACAGAAGTTAATGTTTTTAAATTGTATTTCAATTTTAAATATCCATTACAGTAATTTCCGCTACTGAAAATGTAAAAATAAAATCAATTCCCTAAGATAAAGGGGTACCTATGTCAACGTTGTAGGGGGGTTTACTGTACTTTATCTACAGTGTACCTATGCAGCAATAATAATACATACACGTTCTTGTTTGTGTGTGTATGTATAGCATCAATGTTGATTGGACTAGGGTGAGATTACAGCTTTACAGAAATTGGCAATATGTCGACTGTCAAAATTAGTCCGTTTTGGATCAATAATGAAAATATCTTAATTTTTAGACAAATCTTCTGGGAGAACAAACCAACTCGGAAAACATAATTTAAACTAGCTTTGCCTGGCCACGTTTTTGTGGCTCTATATTGATAATGGAAAAAATGGAAAAAAGTAGAAAGCAGTCATTTATAATATTAAATTCACATTACTTATGGAGCAATGAATATATCAAATTGTAAATAAAAACAATTGCTTTTTACCTCTTCAAGTGGTAACACTATGTATTTTTATTTAAAATTTAATCATGTCTCACCTCAAAGTGAATGCCGAAACAATAAAGAAAATATCAAATATAAAAAAAATCTATTAAACAACGATGTAATCGAAAACAACAAAAACGCTAGCAATGTTAAGCGTTGCGTGTATTACTTTTACGTTCAACCGATGGCGCTGCCATGCGGAGGAAAAAATGTGTCACAGGTGTATATAAAACCGAACGCGTATTCAAATGCAACTTTGTGTCAAAATTTCAAAGTAATCACTGAATTATTTTAGAAGATATAATATAAAAAAACCAACATTTACATTTTTATTTATATATTTAAATACATATTTAAAAAAAATATTTAAATATTAAAATAAATACCAAAATGCAATACCAAGCAATTCTAACAGAACTTAAAATATTTGGGAACCAAATACTTCAATGACTTTCCTACAGATATAAAAAATTAAGACATTAAAATGCTAAAAAATAAATTAAATGCCTTTTATACTTGTTAATCGAAAAACATACACAAAATAAAATAAAAACGCATTGAAAAAAATACAAAATATTTTATAACTAATAACTACTGTATTATGTTTTAGTTCCTCTCCAAGCACAAGAGCTTAGTCAATTTATTGGAGAGAACAGCGTAACTAATTTTAAAATCGTTTAAGAATGTCTAGAAAAAGAATTAAATTATTCAATAATAAAAAAAATTAGCTATTAAATAAAATAAAATAATAAATTGTTTTTATTTTATTCGTATTATCTTAAAGCGCCGAAATATGTATGACCATAAGAGCGTAAACTAAGTCTAATCGCTATAACTGTCCAACGAATGTTCCAGAAACGTGTCAGCATTAGGGGGTTGTCATGCACCAGTGTTAGGGTGTGAGGGATGATTGTATTCTATTGTCAATACGCTTGTATTTCTGTAAAGGAACATTACATCACAATACGCTTTAATTAAACAAACTTTACACAGATCGCAGCAATACCCAACATAAACGAATGACTACCTACATCGTCATATATTCGCAGATATAGGGTGTGTTTTCATTATGTGAAATGTTTAATATGACGTCAGTTATCTGGCTGATTTATTAGTTTGTGCTATATGCACTTACGCCACTTGTGGAAAATAAATCTTTATACATATTTTTTTTTAGAACTTTTATCCAAATTCAACCCAAGGGACTGTAGTACCTACAATATAGTTTAAAACACAATACATCTCATCAAATTGAAGTGTGGGTATTTACAGGGTTACGACCTGTAATAAGCTGGTTAAGTGATCACTTTACACACGTGCAACATGACCAGTGAACTCACGCTTTACGTGCGAGTTCACTGGAACCATCTATAGTTGGTTTGAGAAAGTTTTTTTTCTATTACTAATCATATTGTTTAGTTTTAAAACAAGAATATACTTATATTTTTTGTACAAGGTTAATATTTAAAATGTATAAATAATGACTAGATGTATGGATGTGAAGGAGGCTTGGAGTGTATGTCAGGACAGAAGAGTGTGGCGTTCCATCCTCTCTGCCTACCCCTGCGGGGAAACGGCGTGATGGTAGTAGTAGTAGTAGTAGTAGTATAAATAATTACCCTTCAATATATTTTGACCACAGGTTATTTGGACTTTTATTTTTCACTTAGTTTTTTACTCGAACTTACGACACCTTTCTTATAAATACCTTTTTTTTAAATACAGCCAAAACCTAACCATGACTCCTCACGTGGAATAACTCTAGGTATCGGAATAGTATAAAAAATACGAACTTTTTGTTATATCTTGAATAAATATTTAAAATAAAAGATTTTTTTTAAAACTACTTCTTAATAATATTATTTATTGATTCGGCATTAAGTTTGTGGAATGATATGATTATTTTATTAAAATTTAACACTTGAATAATCCACTTAATCGAGTTTTATTTTTATTTAATACTAGTTTCGAAAACGACAATTGTTTTCATCTTCTGGTACAAATTAAAACTAACGAATAAAAATATATTTAGGTGTATTTATAGGTTAATAAATATAGGTAGTAATAAAATGCGTGAATGTGATGAGATGGTGGGATTATTTATGTACGACTCTATGTTTGTGAGTCACATTTAAGTCTTAACGATCACAAATTTTCAGTCACAACTTTTTTCCTTATATTTAACCTTTTGCCTTTCCAAGCATCCCCAATTAATTATAATTATTATCAATTTATTTTAATTTGCCACAGACCCCCTCAGCGATAACAACAACCGAACCAGTGGGTCACTAGAAACAAACCACATTGAGAACCTCTGGAAAATACGAATTAGTATTTCAAATTGCAGGTATTAAATACTGAACACCCAGTACAATCATATATTACGTGTCATTTATACATACACCCTACGACACTAATATAAACATATTCATCGGCACGCGAACCGAATAAACAATTCCGCTCTAAATTATTATATATGGGAGTGTTGTTTAATTTCGGTAACTATAACATTTGTAGAAACTATTAAACTTAATGACTTTTTGAAATATCTAGCCATGAAATAATATATTTTATCGTTTCTCTGAATAATAGATTTTCCCATCGATACATCCATTGCATATATAAAGATAGATTACAACATTTTGAATGTGTCCAAATACTTGTTCACAAATCTGGATTATCTCCAATGCTAAGGAGTCATTTTTCATATTATTTTTTGACATCTCATCAAAGATGAAGAAGAATATGGAAGTCTGTGCATTTAAGGGGCTGACGACAAAAAAAAGAAAAATGACTCCTATAATTGTAGATAATCCAGATTAATGAAGAAGTATTTGGACACTCAAAATGTTGTAAATAAATTAACTGGTCAAACTACATATAAGCTAAAATAATAAAAATAAAAATAATATTTTCTGGCGTTTCTCATGATAACTCCTGTAATTTGAGATAATCCAGATTTGTGAACAAGTATTTGGACACACTCAAAATGTTATAAACATGTTGTTGCATTCCTTGTGTATGTCGGTTGTAATTTTGATAGATTTGGAATTTTGGCTAACAGCGTTTCCCTCAATTGAGATTTGTCCTTTTTGTTTCTCGCTAAATAAATATCCATAATAAATATTGATCTTTCTATCATCCATAGGACGAATATTCCAGTGTCTGATAAAATTAAATAAAATATTAAATAAATTGTCTAACTGGGTTTCCATTCTTCGATTGTTAAATAAATATTATAAGTTTACTCATACCGACTGTTCATACTTGATATTATATAATATAGAAGGCACTGCTATCTAAGAAGTCTTTAATTAGTTTTCTCTTCGTCCAGACAATTGTTTAGATTCTTCATCCGAGACCTTTTTCTACATTTGTGTCTAGAAATGTTCAAAGACGCCTTTGGTAAAGGTCGCCTAAAATTTCTTGGCAGCAATTCAGCACGCATGGTATGAGATAACGAGATTTTTGTTTAGTTTATTTATTACCAGTTTTTATCTTGAATGACGATGCCATTATTTATCACACATGATTCTAGACAAACGTTATGCCAAATGGTGCAAATATTTTACGTAATTTGTTTTCTTAGTTAAGTGAAATCCGCGCGAAAATTATGTGCTGGAAGACATTATATATAATGACTTGCCTTTCTAATATACATAATATATAATCCACTTCCGCAGATATCCGCAGTGTCCAGTTGGCTATTACTACTATTATGTCTGCTTTCATTTTAAATAGAGTTGGATTAAAAATAAAAATTGCATAAACAAAAAAAAATCAGTTTTAGATTTGGAAAACCCTTCTCTTATGCATATATTGTCGGTTAAAAAAGGCGTCCACATTTTTATTAATGTTTAAATAATAACTATAATATTTATTCATAAAAATAAATTAATAAAAATTGCACCTGTTTTGATTTTCCATATTTCATTAGTGTATTATATTTTATTACAAGAGTAAACTCGAATCATTTTTATTTTTTAAGCATCCAAGCAATCTCTATTTAATAATACCACCAATTGTGTCTGCGAGAAAAAAATACATTTTTTAAAGAAATTTTGATAGTATGAAAAAAAATTAAATGTTACTTTTATAATTTTTTTTTAAAACAAATTTTCAGATCTGCTAAACCGTCACTTCTTGTACATAGTACCCGTCATGCGTTGGTACCCAGTACCTACACATATTTATAACGTATATATAATACATATTTTTGTTTGACGACTTTGGAATTATTGAGCGATTGCAGTCTGTTTACTTTTTAAAATTCAACCTCACAATTTCCGTACGCAATATTCAAGAGTGACTGGCGAGAAATAACGCATTAACTATACCATATATAAATTGTAAGAATAATATCATTTTCTCTGTTGTATAATGTTATTTTTTCTTTATTATTCTCAGAGTGACAAATCACGATTGAAAGTCGTCAGCTGTTCCGTCATTATTTCCCAGTAAATATAAATTGAAATATGAATGCATACGCCAGTCTTCAAAAGAAAGCGATCTATCTCTCTTTCATTTCAAATGATATATCAATTTAAATTTGGTTTTTTAGCTTTCAAATAATTACGCATTGAAATAAATAGATGATATTTTTTATACAGAGAAAAACCAGATGTTTTACACCTCTTTTTTTTAACAGCGTATTGTACACGGGGAAAAGAAACAAAACGCATATTTTTTTTAAATCTTTAGTTCAATATTCAGTAAATATTTTAAATAAATCAACAATTGTCGAAATATATCGTTACAAGTGTACATATATTATATTATAGTTAAACAGTATATTGATAAGTGCTATTTATTTTAATTCGAAATTCCACAATACCAATTTCGTATGAATGATGCTTTTGACGTTTGTGAAGAAGCTCAGGATGAAGGAGAAAAGTATTGTACTCGGAGCTGCGTACGTATCCTAGTAAATTTGAGGAAATGAAGACAGTGAAATTTCATTTGTAACGTTTAATGAAAAATATCCCAATTTTATTTTTGTCATTGATATTACGTAATAAATATTATTAAGTTTTCATCACGGAAGCTTTTAAAGCTCTCATATCATAAAGCATAGAACTTTCGACATAATTTTTAATAAGGCGGAAGCAGCTTAATGACGAACGAAATGAATTCCCGTGGCGGAATATATGAATCAGTAACTTGGCACCGTTCCTTAATAAGGACCACTAGAAATAAGTCATAAAAGAATATTCCCAACTTTATTAAATTTCTCCCTTCAAAGTACAAAAAGGAAAAAAAAAGCATGGCGTTCGAGAGGATAAACAAAACTATGAGACCATCTCGTAAACCAACGACTCTATTCTGTAGAATTTTGCGACTAGTAGAAGGCAATCCGCAAAAAAACAAGCTAGTGTATCAAACTTTCAAAAGCATACGTTTGAAAATGAATACCTTTTTGCAACATCTTTTATTTTGTCATTTTAATTTTGTAAACTCGTATTTAATTCAGCTTTTACTGTCTACCTACATTGAAAATTTAAAGTGAGGTGATTTTTATTAAATTTCAAAAATTAATAACGATAAATTTTGTGGCATTGCCCATGACAAAAGGACCTGGGGACAAGGAGAGCTGATGGAGCCAAGAAGAAGAGTAAGGATAAATATTGGCAAGCTATATATACATATTTCTAGCTCCTGGCAGTACTTATGTGGTGCATAAAACACCTTATCAAATGAATGCGGTATCATTTCGATCGTAATTATATGTAGGCTGAATGATTAGTCCTGTCTTCAGGTGGTAATATCTGATGGATGCAGATGACGTACGCTAAGGAGTACAGAGGTCATAACTGCTATAAGGGTAATGAAATGAATAAGGAATATAGGAGAGGGTAGGAAAGTGGTAGCAATGGCTAGAGCACTAGGGGATGTAACTCGTACTTGAGCCCCTTGAGGATAAAGCTGTGTAAATGTTAACATGAACGAATTCTCTAGTGGATCAAATTTACAAGCAAACTTTAGAACCTTGAAATCACATTCGTAATTTAGAACTTTAACAACTTAAAAAGCTTAACGCAAAATAACATTAACTTCGTATTTCATATTGATTTTTGACATCTCATCATAGATGAAGAAGAATATGGAAGTCTGAGCATTTACGGGGCTAACGACAGTCACAGCTGGTTTAAGTGATCACTTTACACACGTGTAACATTCACCAATTCAACTTCGTATTTACAAATGTTGTGGAATGTAGAAAATATGTTGTGGAAGCATATCGAAACGCGTATCACAATAGATTTTAAGAAATAGTGGTAATTACTAAGTAAAACTCAAATTGAAAATGGATAGATTTTACAACAAAGTGACAAATCAACTAACGAAATAACAATGCTGTTTGAAAAAAACCTATTCTTTTTTATTAAAATATGTCTTCTTAATTATTTTTATTATTTTTTTGTAAATATTACTTATTTTACATCCTCTATCATTTTATGTAGCAAAAACAGCAAAAGAGGCTGTTGATCAACTGAATTGAATCCTGTTGACCAGCAATAAGAAGAAGGGTTTAATGTTTAAAAAATAATATAGTACCAAGTGTATTAAACTTTTTATCTGTCGAAATAAATATTTTTAAAAAAATAACAAATTTGTATACCTTACTTGATAATCCTTCACAAATCACCGCTTACTTGATATTCAAGTACCTTTGAGATAACAGAGCCTTACAAAAATGTCTCTAAATAAATTAGGACAAAAATATTAAATATTTATTTAAAAAAATCAAGTCTCGTCGATTGTACTTTAAACTTATCTGCCAATTTCATCACTGCACTATTATGGGTCAGGCAATACATATTACAAATACTCCAAATATTGGGATAACGGTATCATCCTTTAAAAATTCGGATCGTGAAACATCAAAGAGAAAAAAAGGCCTCATTTTCCAAATCCCTCGAATCCGGGAGCTCTATAATCCGAGGAAACTAGTTAACTGTATAAGGGAGAGGGAGCCGTGTTCCCAACCCTATTCTCTCTATCCACAAAGGTGAAATTAGGGTTCCTACCCGTACCCGGTCCCTGAATCTCAAACGCGAGCCCTTTGATCGAAATTAAACCCGATAGAAGTCAATATTCAAACACAGGATACATAAAAATACAGTGTTATTCGAACGAATTCTTCATAAATAACTAAAGAACTCAGAGGAAGATAGTGTTAACCCTCACTTTAACCCAAACTGAAATAAGTATTTTGTTCAAATGATTTTAGTTTCTTCTCAAGTTGAGAGTGTACTAGCTGAGACAGTGAGATCCAAATATAATACAGTAAGTAATGAAAGTAATACAATTTTTTTTGTCAAGTTGTGGTCACGTGGGTAGTGTCAGGCACTTCCGAGCCAATGGCAGAGATCCGTGATTCGATCTCACTCTGATTAATATTTGCAAACATAAGCCACTTTGACTTAACTAGAAATAACATTAGAAAACATATACATTCATATTTATTTTGTGTGTGTGTACATACATATACATATATTTATTGAATAATTTTTTACCTAGTACATGCCACTATATCTTAAAATTTATTACGACGTGTCAACTAATGTATTTTGACCTTAATGTACTACGTATATGAATTAGTACATTGAAGAGTTTATATAAAGTCAATCAAAAGTACTCGTTGAAGTGTGACATATCGCTTACTCTTTTCAACATCGTCATATATCAAAAAACTCGATTTTTCAGGAGATTGGTTTTAAAGTTTAAGAATATAATGAAATGTATTAAAAATAAATATCAAGCCACTTATTGAACTTTTTACTATGCAACAAATCTTTTTAGGTAAAACCTGAAGGTTTTTTCTCCACTTGAAAAATATTTAGTATATTTTAAAAAATAATTAAACAATACCTTTTCTTCAAAATGCAAAAACAACACTTTCTGCCCTGTAGCGGGTAAATATTATGTTAAGAATATGCCGCTTTTGCTGGGATATAGTACATTTTCAAACATGTACAACTGAAAATTGTTGATTTTTTATATATGACGCTGTGGAAAGGAGTGAGCTATATGTATAACATAAAGTCCCCCCCATACCACCGTTTAGAATAGATTGATCTTTAGTCTTAAAAAATATTGTGTTTTAACATTATCTTCCTCCAAGCCTTTCAAATATCAAGAATCAAAACGCGAGCTATAAGTATATTAAATATGTTTATTTAAGTCTTTGTATATACATCACAAAAAGAAAAATATGGATCCATATTGTTACATTCAAATAATACGTGCTTTGATTCCCGACAAAATCGAGTACGAGTACACTATATTCTACATTATGCATTTTGAATATTAAATTGATGAGATGTAATACTCAAAGTTGAGAAATATGTAAACCCTTAAGTGTATGCTAGTACAAAAATAATAAAACAAAAGATATTGATGGATCTTTCAACTTCAAAAAGCAAAACCAAATCAATTTCTTTATTCGAGGCTCCCCTGCGAGTACTGACTCCACTTTGAAATCAGTATGGGAGCTCTCTAGCTCATTTTATTTATTTTTTCTGCTTTATAGTTGTTGTTTTTTGAGATATTTCTTGTATTTATTTATTTTAAAAGTTATAACTAAAGCAATTTCAATCGATTTTTTTGCCTGAATAAATCACAACAAATCATAATGTTACTTCAAACTCTTATTGCAGATATTTTTTTATTATTATAAAATAATATTAAAACAATAAAACCCTTATCCGCACCCCAATGGTGCATAGGGCACTGCTTCATATAAACGCAGTGTTATCTTGATCGGTTACACACAAAGGAAAGGTGATCAGCCCTCCGCTTCAGGTACCAGTCCAGGGTAATATTGAATAAATATTACAGTGAAAAAATCACTTATATTTATTTAACCCCCCCTGGGAATCGAACCCGGGACCTCCAGAACGGTAGCCGAGCGTGCTGACCATTACACTACGGAGGCGGACAAAAAAATTATAAAAATTATAAAAAGTAACCGTTAATGAATCTTACACGTTTTTAATTCATTGGCATTATTTTCTGTGCGAAATTTGCTAGAAGAAGCCACTGTCATTAACATTTTAGAAAAGTCATACATTTTTACGTCAAAATTAAAATCCCATACAATTAAGAACATTTGTATTATAACCCGTTAAAATACGTGTCTATCTCACAGATGAAACAATTTTATGAGAAAGAATACGGAACTCATTGGGTATTTATTGGTCTTACGATCAATCATCAGATGATTTGTAAAAAAATATTTAAGTAAAAATGACTAACCACAAAGTAAATAATGCTTTCAATATTAATAATATTGAGAATAATCATTAGATGGCTTAAGTGAAAATTTTATACACGTATGTAACATTCACCATTCTGCTCATATTTTGAACATGTAAAATTTAATACCACTTAATTTTTTGAGAAGTTGTATATATCTTCCATATTCCATTACCATAAAAAGCTTCTTATCTGTAAGACATCTGTAAATAAGTATATGTGTGTATAGTCACATTGTCGTATTCTCTAGAATCTAGAGAATACGACAATTTGACTACGGTAGTGGTGTAAGTGATGTACTTTTATTATTCTGTTTTGGTTATATTTTTATAAATCTCAAATGGTTTTCCAAAATAACGGGGGTTGTGGGTTTCATGATATTTTTTGTCATACCAGTAAAGTGTTGCGGCCCGCGTAGCTTTACAAATATGTATATGCGGCCCGAAGAAAAAAAAAGGTTGAGTGTCAATGCTCTAGATCATCCTTTATTTTCTTACAAGTAATAACAGTTCTTTTTTAAGTTTACATTGCTTTTTAATAAATAAATATTATTAAATTCGCGATGAAATGTGTAAATTATATTATATACTTATGTGTAAATGAATTATTTTGTTGCTTGGAAATATATTTTCCAAAATCTGATCCAATGTAAAAAGTAACTCATTCAACCTTCTCATAAATTATCATTGAATATTTTATGTCCCTCACTTTTGCATTGTTGCCTGTATTTGTGTTAATAAAGTTTGTAAAACGAATTTTCATAATAAATTGTAAGAGGAAAACTTTCCTATTTAACTTCGCCGCATTGCGTTTTCCCCACGTATTGTTTTTGTTAGGAAATTTTCTGTTATTCTAAGGAATTTCTATAACCCCAACTTATAAGGCGTACATCAAATCTTTAGAAATATAACCAACTACTTGAATAACCACCACGCCGCTTCCCCGCAGGGGTAGGCAGAGAGAATAGAACACCACACCACTCTGTACTTGCAAACATTCTTCGCCTCTTCCAAATTCGTGCATCTCCTCATACATACCCGACGATTATTACTACTCCTGACCCGGCTGCTTTCAAGTATTCACATTATAATACATACTTAGTTTATCAAGTAATTAGATTACATTTAACCTACTCAAAATATAGTAATTATTTTATAAAATATGTACTCGCTACATGACTGTAATTCACAATAGTTAATTGTATCCTAAAATTATCGTTTAACAGTACAGATACAGAAAAGAAAATACAGATAAGAAAGTAAACTAAATTTAGGCAGATTAACCCACTTTCTTTACACATTATTATACAATATAAAAATTTTCATTCTGTTATCAAGTGAAATATCTCAACGTTCCGAGAAAAATGCCGAAAATTTTCGATCAAAATAAGATCCTGAAAATCTATGTAGCTTTTTTCGAAAATAAAAAAAGACATTAAAAAAATATTTATTAAGATCCTCGTACAAATTAGCAGTGTTCACGTTTCAAAAGAAAATACAGGTATGCAACCCGAAGTGACATAACTATTGCTTGTTCTACCTTCCTTGCTAAATTCTTAGTTCGTTTACCTACGTCTTCTGTATCCCATCAAATACATAGGACATATCGTAGTTGTACAAGAGAAAGTGACCAACTAACAAAACGTAAAATGTTCAGGAGGGCCATTTAAGTCACTTTTGCTTGGCAAGAAAGTAAACATCAATGCAGTCATTTTTAACAAGTCAATATATTATACTTCCAAGTTTGAAATTCTTTAAGATTTTTTCAGGGTAATATTGTAATAAATGCACTAGGTCACTTTCTCCTGTATGACTACGATATTACTGTATCCAAGAATTTAGACTGAGAACCTTACCTTCGTGTAATTAGTGATCAAGTTGCAACACTGCGTCTATCTACTTGATTTCAATCATGAGGTGTCTTTTGCACCATCGCGATCGTCGGGTATGTATGAGGAGATGCATGAATGTGGAAGAGGCGAAGAATGTTTGCAAGAGAGTGGTACGGCATGATGTTTAGTTAGTTAAAACAAGAAATGATTATATGATAAGCGGATACACACAAGTCGTTTGCATAGTAATTACAGGAATGACAGAATTTAATCAAACTCGATTCAACGGAACTCATTTTCGGTAATTGTATTCCCAATCAACCAAATGTATTATATATGATTCAGCGCCGTATAAACTAGTTACGTCCATAATTATTAAACGGGATGACTGGAATATCTCTCCCGCGGGATCTGTTGACTATGATATTATTGAAATACAATACTGTCTTAATACACGCAATCACAACTCTCGAAATGCCGGAATTCTCGATCCAATATACTATAATTGCTACATCCTTCAGCGTGTAAAGTGTAATTAGTATAACATACAACGCTTTTTAGTGTAGAATTCCTTCACGCACTACATGATATGTTGAACTGAAAACCATAAACAATTGAGGTGTTTTCGTAAAATATGTTTTTTTTACATACAATGTATTGTTCGTAATTCATATAAACCTACGTACTTATGGTAATATTTTGCATTTATGGAAAAAATTACTCATCCATTTACTTATTTGTCGTTTGTCGTAAACTGTCATTTGAATATCTTGATTGTTATTTTTTGACATCTCATCAAAGATGAAGAAGAATATGGAAGTCTGGGCATTTACGGGGCTGACGACCGTCATCGGCTGGTTTAAGTGATCAGTTTACACACGTGTAACATTCACCAATTCTACCCATTATTGACAAACACACTACTCAAATTCTTGGAAGTTCTATATATATGAACCAATTTAGAAACTTTGTTCTTGAATCACTAGAACTTCACTAGAGACATCTATTGGTGAGATGTAAAGAAACTTTTTTACTAAGCAGAATCTCTTATATTAGTATGTGAGATCCGAATCCTGGATTATAATCACTCACATGAGAAACGCCAGAAAATACTATTTTCATTTTTATTATTAAGATTATAATTTGACCAGATAATTTATTTACAACATTTTGAGTGTGTCCAAATACTTGTTCACAAAATCTGGATTATCTCCGATTATGCCCAGACTTCCATATTCTTCTTCATCTTTGATGAGATGTCAAAAAATAATATGAAAATAACTCCTGTAATTGGAGATAATCCAGATTTTGTGAACAAGTATTTGGACACACTCAAAATGTTGTTGATATTATTGCATTGGTTCCAATATTAAAATTACATTTACTCGGCAATTACCACTATTTATTTCTTACAATCCATTTATAATTATGCAGAATGTATTGAAACACATGTCATAATAGATTTTAGGGAATAGTAGTTAGGGGTATTCACCAAGTAAAATGGATACATATTATCTCAAAGTAACTCCAGAATCAATTATCATTCGAACCCCTATGGTTCAATTCCCCAGACATATGTATTAGTAAAATGAATAATTACATTATCTGTGATTCTTACTTATTATTATTATTATCTAAAGTATTTATGTATTTTTTAATAAAAATCCCCGTTTTTACGTAACTTGCAAAAATAATAATTTTGAGAATGGTGCATCTTCGTATATTTGTTCACATAACATGCTTTTAATTAGTGCATTTATTACTAGATTAGGTTATTGAAACACTTTAACTAAAAATTAAATATGGACAAAATTAAATTCATTATACTCTCGAGCGTCTATCGAATTTATATCCAAAGATACAGTAAGCATTTAACAAATCATTTTAACATATAGGCAATATGAACATTTGCTTGTAATTCATTTTTATTTTACAAAATTGTATTAGGTACTATTTTTACTGTGGCAAACATAATAAATTGTATAATTTACACGTATTGTAATTAACGCCGATTTTTTGCACTGAACTGGACTGAATAATAATAATAATAATAATAAAACCCTTATCCGCACCCCAATGGTGCATAGGGCACTGCTTCATATAAACGCAGTGTTATCTCGATCGTTTACACATGAAGGAAAGATGATCAGCCCTCCACTTCAGGTACCAGTCCAGGGTAATATTGAATAAATATTATAGTGAAAAAATCACTTATATTTATTTGACCCCCCCTGGGAATCGAACCCGGGACCTCCAGAATGGTAGCCGAGCGTGCTGACCATTACACTACGGAGGCGGACGAAACTGAATAAATAAATAATATTTTCTGGAGAAACTTTCAAACTGTATTTGAGATAACAAAGTCTATAACTATGGACGAAACACTAGATGCATACTATTAATATGCCTAAACGTTTTTTTTTTAATCTCAGCATACTGAAAATGTTTCGTATCCAGCTTTGCGGAAGGAAATACTTCGTGTGGAAATTGTTTTAGTCGTCAGATCCTTGTAGATCCTGTATCCTGTGAAAATCAGTCATCTGGCAATAAAGCCCTCACTTTACTCCGTGCTTAACAGGTTTGAAATTAATACTTCTTCATTTATTTGCCGATCGAAAAAATCTCAGGAATTATCCACAGCTTAGTATACGCCAATATACCGGATTTGCGTGTATTTTTTTTTACTCGTTTCTTTGTGAAATAACGTATTTGTAGACTAAATATGTTAAGTATCTAAAGTATGTATCTGTTCAATCCTGGCGAAGAATTATGTTTTTATTACTCTACAACCGTAAAAATATAATTAAATTCAAAAGCTAAATTTATCGATTCCAAAAATACACATCGTTGTTCTATATGTATTCGTACATATATCGCTCACCCCTTTCAACAACGTCATTTATCAAAAAATTTGATTTTTCAGGAAATCGTTTTTAAAGTTCAAAAATATAAAACAATGTATTAAAAATAAATATCAAGCCACTTATTGAACATTTTACTATGCAACAGATCTTTTAAGGTAAAACCTAAAGGTATTTTCTGCAATTGAAAAATATTTAGTATATTTAATAAAATAATTATACAATACCTGTTCTTCAAATTGCAAAAACAACATTCTGCCCTGTAGAGGGTAAATATTAAGTTAAAAATATGCCGCTTTTGCTGGGATATAGTACATTTTCTGGGCATTCCGAAAACATGCACAACTGAAAATTGACGATTTTTTTTATATATGACGTTGTTGAAAGGAGTGAGCGATATGAATGTAGTAATATATTACATTAGTACTACGGATTAAAGCAATGAAATGTAATTGTTTAACTCATTTTTTTTTGCTTCTCAATTATTATATTTTAAATTAAGTTGAAACTCGATTTGATGCTATGGCTTTTGCTACATTGTATGCGTATAAAGGTCATGAGAGTAATAATCATTGTTTTTATAATTACTAAATCCTCATGAAAAGTCACAACATTTTTATCAAGAATCAGTTTCATTAATATATTGTTGAACTAAATATACATATATAAATGAAATCGCATTTATATTAATTCATTCGGCAGTCACTTTGTAATACTATCTTTCTATTTTTAATTTAAATTTTACTTGGTGAATACCACTATTTCTTTTTTTAATGTTACTGGTTTTTGATAATGATGCTGAATGTATCGAAAAACGTGTCACAATAGATTATAAGAAATAGTGGTATTTAACAAGTGAAATTTAATTCATGATTATATTCTCTAATAACATTTTTAAATGAAAAAATATTTTTTGTAATAAATTTAATTATTGCTATGTGGGAGAAGAAAAGAAGGAGAAATAACAGGGACTGTAGAAAAAGAAAAGTATGGTTGCAGAAATAGCCAGGGCACTCAGGGTTGCATATCCATACTCGCACTAGGTTGTGTAAGTTGAACACTGCCAATACGTACGGGTCCCTTGAGTCAAGCAAAGTATTGTTTGTTTGCTTTATCAAATGGTTGTAATTCCCACCGCACGCTATTACCAACTCCACACCACTGGTACTTTGAATACTCTTGTAACATTAAACGTCTGGTAAAATTTAAACTAAAATTCAAACCCATAAACTTCCATAAAGTTCAACTCTTAGCTAACGGTTAAGCTGGCATTGAAAAAACCGGTTCAAGAACCCTGATTTTCGTTTAAAAACCTTTTATTTTCTCTTGGCTATAAATTAGAGAGATATTTATGATCGCCTTTTAACACGTCCCTAGATTTAGGCTTTGCCTTTTTTATTAACTTCCCTTATCTACCGTGAAAGTTTTATTTTAATTTACTACGAATTCTTTTTTCGGGAAGGCATTATATTTTTAAGACCGTGTTGAATAAATGATTCTGCTGAGATTAGCCGAAAAATATACAAATTTCGCTTAAATAACACAACAGTTACAAATTTAAAAGTAAAATTGAATAATAAATATTATTTTTTATAATATTATTACTTTATGGAAAACTAATAAAATACCTTAATTTTTTAAATGTTCTCTCTTCACTCTTCTACATTCGTGCATCTCTTCACACATACCCGCCGATTAATCAGACTCCTGACATGACCATGCCCAAGTATTTAAAATACTTAAGCCTTGCATGCTTTCCTTGTCACCATTGGAACATCTATCATCATTGTTTTGCCGCACATTATTTTGAGGAATCGCATTTTGACTGAGTTCAGTTTGCTTTCTCCCTTCTGCCTCTTTCTTTGCCTACCCCTTTTAGTGAGTCGAGATTTTATTGATATCCTACGTACCTATATCATAGATCAAGATGTTATAAAAGATCACTTGAATAAAGGCAAAATAAGGCTTTACTGGTAATGTGAAAATTTTCCTTGATCATTTATTTACCTATGTTTATTATATCCTGTTACCAGCAGATGTTTATCTTAGTCCCTTCAGGAGAAAGTTACCAACTACAAAACGTAAAATGTTCAGGTGGGTAAAATATCACTTTTCTTGGCAAGAAAATAAACATCAATGCAGTTTGTAATTTTTAACAAGTCAATATATTATAGATCCATGATTAAAATCACTTTGGGATTTATTCAGGGCAATATTAAGCTAGTAAGATATCAAATAGTCAATAATCACGTTTTTGTAAAAAATGCATTGGTCACTTGTATGACTACGATATCATTATCTGTGCGACAAAAGAGGTTATTTCATCACTAAACTTACCATCTCCAAACTGGTCGAGAAGTCTCCCATAGCAGCGGGTCCAGAGCTGTTCCTGCGCAACCCTAGACGTAACCACAAAATTGCCGCCATTACTAGTTCGACCCTCGGCGGGAGTTTAGAAATTGACACCATTAAGGCGGTCCTAAAGCGAGGTTATGTTCCTTGAAACACGGACTCCTTACTACTCTCTGGAACCTCTCAAAGTCTTAAATTTGTTTTAAATGTGCTCCATGTTGCCATTCTTTTGCTCAAAATCATGCAACTACCTAAAAAGTTCTCCGCGGAACTTTAAGTAGCTATTCGTTTTCCAAAGTAGGCACTTGATATTTTTAATGTACAGAGCGCTTGAATAGTTTACCTTCTCATTTTCCTACTTTTAAACTATTCAATTTTAGGATTTTAAAAAAAAACTTTAGCCATCGTTTGAGTTTAACTATTTCTAAGTCATACTACTACTATCAGTACTATGAGTTAGAAATAGTTAAATTAAAACGATGATTTAAGCTTTCCATTTCAGCTGTCCTAAAATTGAAAAGTTTTAAATTATAAATTCTTGAAGAAAAAATAAACGCAGCTATTCCAAAAAAGATAATTAAAAATAAATAAACGTTAATATTTGAATTACACTTTTTCCTAGAAAGACATAAGTTATTATAAATATCAAAACGATAGTGATTAAATGAAGATTAAAAGAAAGATTTTTTTAAAATAACATCTTATCTAAATAAATTAGCATTTTTTTACGAAATTCTTAACGTGACAATCAGCTTATTTCTAAAAAGATTCTATAAAAATACACTTTATCCTCGAATGTTGAAGACATAAATATATATGAGCATCAAAACAACAATGGTTAAAAGAAAATATATTAAAAAATATTAAATAACATGTTATCGAAATCAATTTTACACCAAATGTCAGGATCCATTTCACATTCATTACGTTGACAAGAAATCACGAACTTTTCCCTCACGTACGAACTATATCCATTAAAACTTTACTATAAAAATACACATCAGTACCACCTGAACCGAAATAATACATTCATAATGAACACCGGGATATTCTACAATATATTATGACATCACTGTCAGAATCAATTTCATGTCGCCTGTATTATATGTAATGCCATTACAACAATAGCACGGGAGAGGGAATAAAAATACAAAAGGGAAATGTACGTGATCCGTAATATTCCGTCATTTTTACGGCCTAGCACGTAATCGTCAAAAATCAATTATATATACAATTCAAAAATGAAATACAAATCAAAATACTCGTAGAAAATCCTCGTGATACATTTAAACCGTTTAAATATATAAATAAATAACACTTGTGAAAGGCAACATTTGTTTTTTTTTTATGTAAACCCGACTAGTTTCGAGAACTACCGATGTTCTCAACAACAGATAAATTGGTTTAGTATTTTCACCTGATGATGAGAACACCTGTACGGCTCTCCAAACTTAAAACACAGTAAGGGACATTTGTAGTACTTTTTTTTTTGTAGTACGTTTTTTTTGCATTTTTGGACTAAGTAGCATCTACTTTTTTTTTATGTAAACCCGACTAGTTTCGAGAACTACCGATGTTCTCAACAACAGATAAATTGGTTTAGTATTTTCACCTGATGATGAGAACACCTGTACGGCTCTCCAAACTTAAAACACAGTAAGGGACATTTGTAGTACTTTTTTTTTTTGTAGTACGTTTTTTTTGCATTTTTGGACTAAGTAGCATCTACTTAGTCCAAAAATGCAAAAAAAAGTACTGCAAAAAATGTCCCTTACTGTGTTTTGAGTTTGGACAGCCGTGTGGTTCTCTAAACTAGTCATGTTTACATCAATATACAAGTTGTACAAATGTTTCATTTTTCAAATATTTGAACATCATTTTATTCCGTGACGTTAATACCAATCGATGAATAATACTATTTAATTAATTCTAATTAGTTTACTATTTCTTAGTTCAAAGATTTTAAAAAAATTGATACCATTCGAAATTCTTAATGGTTTAAGATCAAAATGTAATTAAAATATTTAGCACTCAATAATTATGTGAAGTTTTCTAAGTAGGTAGGTAAAGAACTATCATTTAAAGAAAACTTATTTCGTATTTTATTACCAATGATAACTATCATTAGGGTGGGTACTAAAGATTAGGATTTCTTCAAATAATAACTACATACTTCAAAATTTCACTGTTATTGAAATTTGAGGAAATTAGAGTGTTCAAAGTTCAAAGACATAATCCCTGAGCGCTTATAAAAATAGTGAATTGAATTGCAATGACATTAAAAATATATATTTAACCTTTTTATCATAAGTATCATGGTACCTTTGCATAAGGTTAATTCAGAGCAATATGCACCACTGATTCAGAAAGAGAAGCCATCATATATATCTAAGTAATTCCTTCTCACTAATTGCACTAAACGTTTCTTAATTATGGTTGAATTTATTGGCTAGCCATTTTGAACGCAAAATGTGGGTCAATTTTATCTCCTTTTTCTCTGCAAATATGCGCTCTAGAGATAAAACCGCGGATTGTCCATGGTTTGTGGTTTATAGATAGCTCTTTCTTCCATAGATAAAGGCGTGTTTACGGCTCCAACGCTCTTCTGCTTCTTTATGCTCCTTTTCTTGGTGTTCTCGGATGCGATTGCCGAGAAATATGCGCGACCATAATGGTTTCCAGATTTTAAGTATTTTAATCAGATGAGTACGAAATGGGTTGAGAATTTTATTTATACATCGCCTTAACAGTTTTATGTAAATCGTAAATCTTTGTTGAGATTTGCATATTAATTATCCCGTTTTTTATATTAATTTTCTTTTATACTTTCCCTTGAGTTGGCTTTACCGGATACAGGAGTACTGTAATATATCATAAAGCGGAATAATTTGCACATCTACAAACAAAAGTAATAAACCCATCCCTATAAACATAAATACACAGTGGCGTGCATTTCACATAGGCACATAAGCAGTGCCCTACTACTCTAATGGAATGGAAAAAAATCTAGAAAACTGTGATAGTAATAATTATTTTTAAAAAAATGTTTGGATTTCTCCGTTATTTCCAAGATTTCTCAGTTATTTCTCATTATTAGAGTATATATATAAGTTTAAAATAATAAAACGCTGTTTTTCCTACTGCTTACCTGATTAAAACCTGTGTGCACTACACGGTAAATGTGCTAATACATATATTCTCATACGTTCCGTGTATTGTTGGATTTTTTCATAATAAAGAGAATTATTCCAAGAAAAATTGAGTTAAGAATAAGAAAAGGATAAATAGGTGAGATAAGCATTATCGATAAAATTAAGAAAGATGTGTTGAGATGGTTTTGGTATGCGAATGAATGAGTGAGGAAAGAACAGAAAAACAAGTTTATTAGGTGAATATGCTTGGAAAAAGGAGCAGAGGACTACCGAGAAAAACTTGGCGCGATCAGGTATGTCAAATACTTGAAAGCAGTCAATTCAGGAGCCGAAATAGTCCATGAATGTGGAAGAGGCGAAGAATGTTTGCCAAGACAGTGTGGTGTGGCGTTATATTCTCTCTGCCTACCCAACTACTCCTCAGTGAGGTTTATTTTTTTATTTTTTAATGACTCATAAATCATTTGGGTTCGTGAGAAAATTAAGCAACGTAAAGAAATATATACTTTATAAAATAAATTAACTTTGTTTTCACCACTTTTTTTATTAATACAATTTAACCTACCGGTTTAACAAGAACTTTGTCATTATCAGGGTTTACTTTAATTCAAAAACCTTAAAAAATATTTAAATACTCTCACCAGACACTCCGTAAAAATCCTAAAATTAGGATTATTTTAGGATTTTTACGGAGTGTGTGGAAGTTTTTGGTGAGAGTATTTTATATTTTTAGGTAGGTTAAATCGTATTAATAAAAAATTGGTGAAAACAAAGTTAATTTATTTTATAAAGTTTAAAAAATGTGCCACAAAGTATCTGCGGAAAACATTCAAGAAATAAAGAAATATAATAAGAAATACAATTTGTATTAATAAAATAAAAATATCTAATTCATATTTAGTCGGTTCTGTCGTCCGTTAGCCATTGAGTTAATTCTGCACGGATCCTGGTTGTAGGGAAGTGGTCCGGCGAAGGAAACGGAAAATGTCGGTAAATCGTCCTACCCACCCTGACTCGACTCACCCCTCTGCAATCTCCTCCGCTCCTGGTAGCCCGACACCCGAAACGAGACCACGTGATAAATCTACCCCCTCTCCTTTTCCACGCTCGCCACATTGATGGATGTAGCGGCGAAGAAGAAAGAAAATAGGAAGTGAAGAAATAAAAAATTCTACAATACTTTTACATACTACTTTGCACTGCCAAATGTTTTTATTATTATCCTTTACATAAGAAAATTAATCCTTACTT
Source organism: Brachycentrus maculatus (assembly GCF_059751285.1). NCBI lineage: Eukaryota > Metazoa > Arthropoda > Insecta > Trichoptera > Brachycentridae > Brachycentrus > Brachycentrus maculatus. Next base: position 1,849,201 of record NW_028281020.1, on the reverse strand, counting down.
ATCATGACATGACCTAACCTTACCTCGGCTGTCCAAACTTAAAACACAGTAAGGGGACATTTTTTTGTATTTTTGGATTAAGTAGAATCTACTTAATCCAAATAGTCTAAAAATGCAAAAAAAAACGTTCTACAAAAAATGTCCCTTACTGTGTTTTGAGTTTGAACAGCCGATCTCATCCTAACCCTTGGAATAATTCTCTTAAGGGGTACTCGCAAACATACAGTTCAGTATGTGACCGACTGCACGAGGAGCCACACGTGTCTCCAAGCACAATAGTTTTTTTAAATATATAATTAACTAACTAACTAACCACCACACCGCTTCCCCGCAGGGGTAGGCAGAGAGAATATAACGCCACACTACTCTGTCATTGCATACATTCTTCGCCTCTTCCACGTTCATGCATCTCCTCACACATACCCGCCGATTATTTCGACTTAATTTTCAACATGAAATAAAAACAATAAATGAATCCTTTCTCTAGGTGAATTATAAGTATTTTCTAATATTATGGAATCTTCTGGTTTTAATCCAATATGATGTTAAAATAAGAAATACGGTTTTTGTTTCACATGAAACCACTCCGACAATTGAATGTTTTATTACTCTGCATGTGTATGTATTTAACCCTTTCAATACGATTTTTTTTTAATAATTCATGTCATATTCGTAGAACAAAATATTTATTGCTAATTTAGTTTGACGGGAAAAACAAATATTTAAATAAATGATCTTATTATTTATTAAGTATTACAAAATAATAATTGGGACATATTGTCCCAATAGAATTGGTGAGTGGGTCGAATGTGTCCTAACAGTATTTAATGATAGTAAAATAGTGAAGCATATAAAATATATCTTCTTCTTCTTTTTCTAGATCCCAAGGATCTGTTTGTGCCTCCGCTTGTAGCTCTTGGGATGTTGACTCTCAGCTTTCTTTCCACCTTTTTGGAGGTCTGCGTTCTTCAGGGATTCCTTGAAGGGCGATACGTCTGTCATCCGACATTCTGTTTACATGATCATTTCAGTATCGCCTTCGTTGTCGTCCCCACCTCACGATATCCTCCGTCTTACACATACTACTGATGTCGGTATTTCTTATACGTATTTCTTATACGTTGCATAAAATATATGTTGCACTAAAAAGAAAAAAGAAGAAGGTTTGGACTTGTTTACGAGCCTATGACCGTACAGTACTAAAATCCCAGATCCCAGTGCATTTGTAAGCATTTAAATTATTTTAATAATTATTAGAAATTCTCTGGGACAATATTGAAAGGGTAAAGTATACCTTACGGAAAACTTGATTCTTCTTCCGCATACTGTTAGATTTTTAACTGCGACCTTGCATTTTTTAGCTATGGATTTGTATTAACACACATTTATTTACGATAAATCTAGGTAAAGGTAATTAACACGTATTTACTACACAGAAGGATGTTCAGTGAGTAGTTTTATAATAATTATTTATTTATAAATGCGTATATAATCATTAATTACATTTCAATGTAATGTTAACAACAATGGATACGTTTTTTAATTTTATGAAATTCGTTTTAATGACGAATTTTTATTGATCAAATGTTTTATAACACGGTTTATATTTCAATCAAAAATAATTTTTCTCTTCAGGATCGTAAGTAATATTTTTAGGGCGATTTGATAACTGAAAGTCGATCAATTCATAAAGGTTTACTTGATCGAATAATTGGCTCTAATTACGTAAATATTTACAGAAGCTTTACAATCCGAGTACATATATTTGATATTTCATAAGTAGATGGTGAATATTGTTTAATATGTACATCGATCACTTAAACCAACCGATGACAAAACATAAACTTTGTAAACTCGAAAATTTCCATATTAATTCCTCAAAATTATTAAAACTTGTGTCTGTTTGTTAAATATACGTGTCCAAATAATTTATCTGAATTTTGGCTCTTTAGGCATAGCCTGTGTTGAGCCGAAATGTTTATCAGAGTCCAGGTTCGATGTTTATGGCCATTCCACGTTCCATTTCAAAAACACCATAATTAATTAGATTTATTTATTTCCTCCGTAGCGTAATGGTCAGCACGCTCGGCTACCGTTTTGGAGGTCCTGGGTTCGATTCCCAGGGGGGGAGTCAAATAAATATAATTGATATTTTCACTCTAATACTTATTCAATATTACCCTGGACTGGTGCCTGAAGTGGAGGGCTGATCACCTTTCCTTCATGTGATGACGATCAGGATAACTCTGTGTTTATATGATGCAGTGCCCTATGCACCATTGGGTGCGGACAAGGGTTTTGAATGATTGAATTTATTTATTTATTTCTGAAATTATCTGCAGATAAGATTATTTATAATATTACGACAAAATACTGTTCTATCCATTTTTTACCCCTGGCTGGATTTTCCCCGTTAAAACGTTCGTTTTCTTTCTTGTACTTTTTCCCGGCTCGCATCCCCCTTATCGTTCGGCGAGGGTGCGTTTCGGGGTTAGTTTGTGCGTGATGCAGGGTCAGGGGACCTTCGGGATGATGAGACATCCACGGGAGGGAAGGTGGGTGTCCCACGTGCACGCATAACACTCTCACGTGGGGTCATTATTCTCGCAATCTCGTGGTTAGAGTCCGACATTAAAAGAATCCAATTACCAGATTGTCATGAGGTGAATCATACATAACATATTAAAAAGGTGTCTCATTTGATTGCAATCAATGTATTACGTCCCGATTTTAACGATTAATATTTCGGCGTATTTGGATAGACGCTCGACTTCGTCGCGGGTTCGATTCCTGCCGATAATAAATTCAAGTTTTTTTTTTTCAATTGTTCTCTGTTATTGTGGTGTGTTTTTCACACTTAAATTCCCTATCCTTACTATCTTCCTGCAGACAAACCTCTAAAAGTAGAGACTTTGCGGGTTATTCCTTTAAAAAAATTATTATTTAAAGGAATAACCCGCAAACTTATTACATGCGCCTCATTATGGCATTTTCAAACTAATGCATTAATTTTCAAATGCCACAAGGCGAAACAATTGTCACAAATTTTATTTTGTGTTTTAAATAATGAAATACAATTTAGCTAACTCCAAGATTCAGTGTTTGATTTTAATACATATTTAATGTATAAATTGAAATGGAGTTCTACTAATTAAACGCCAAATCAATTCATAAATAACCCGAGCTGTGTTGGGACAGTCTTGTTTCGACTTGTGGGTGACAATTTCCTGCACCGACGAATTTTCTCGTAGTTGTAAGTGGTTAATTTAACCGTACTATTTTTAATTGTTTTCCTTTGCAGTAAATAAATACTCAGAATAATAATTATTATCGGTTAGTTATTTTTAATCGGCCGTGTAGATATTTTACCTAAAATGGACCGTAGTTTACAGTTTTATGCTCAAAACAAAACGCCTGAAATGTAAATCGTGGTCGGCCATGAAGCGCTTCAAATCGCTAATACCGGTAATTGTCAAAATTGTCCGAGCAGCCTTTCTTGTTCCTTCCCAGTTCTGCCTTTTACCGTTACGTCACTCTCAACTATGTACGTCTATGTATAATAAGATAAACGAGTGCGTCCCGATACAGACGAAGATCTGTGATGGAGATTAGCGTGCAAGGTATAACAAGGCGACCAATCGGAAGGAACATCCGTGACGATTTATAGGGTTTTTTCAGTTTTTTTTATTAAAAATTTTTTTTGTTCATTTTTTATTATTGTTTATTATGGGGTCAATGGATCTTGCGTCCCTTATGCTACTGCGACCATATTAGGTCTCCCTCTGTATCATAGCTCACTCTCAAGACCTACATGAGTCTATTAAAGTATGAAAATGTCAGTTGATGTCCTTCTAAATAATACACACGTTTTATGAAAATTATCACAATAATTCACCAGATAAAAAAATTAATGATTCGTAATCTTGTTTATCAACGTAATTTCTTCCGTTCACAGTATATTTATTGGTTAATATTTGCATTTTGTATATTTGTATTATTTTCTGTATGAGGTCAAGGGATTTTGCATCCCTTATGTTACTGCGACCATATTAGGTCTATTGTGACCTCCCTCTGTACCATAGCTCACTCTCAAGACCTACATGAATAGTCTTAACCTAAAATTCTAAGAATAAATTTGATGAATTTTCATATCCGCTGTTTAAACGTCGATGTTGTCTAAATATTAAATATTTTAGAGTATTTCATTTCCTTATCGGAAAGCAAACACGCTCGTTTGAGTGCTGGAAATGTAATTAGACGTAGTTGCCAATATCCGATCGCCTCCATAAATCGGTGATAATTGTATTTTTTGTAGTTACAGTGTATCTCGGCGGAAATGTACTGCAGTAAATCACAACTCGTGGTGTTTATTCGACCCAGTTTCGATAATTGTTACGTCAAATTTATGTTTCCATGTAATGCTGTATTTTTCTGTATTTCATGTTAAATATGCCTCGGGAAGGTTTAAATTATGTCAGACGGAGGTCCCACGAAGTGTAGCGAATTTAAGACCATAGATGTAAGGTTCCAGACCTCACAGCGTGATTTTAATTAACTGCAGCTTTATTTGTACACTTCGGACCGATTTTACAAACAAATATCAAACTTAAGTTAATATTACGGATGTTTCCCGTTACTTACTGTTACTCGTATTATAAATCAATTTGTATTTCCAGTAAGTAAATCAACATATATGACCTTTGTGTCTTAAATGTATATTGCCTTTAAGAACTGTTTAAGAAGTATTTTTTTAATTTATGTTGGCGATTTTATTCATTGCATTTCCCATCACAAGGCGTGCTGTAAATTTTTAGATTGCTAGAAAGTCACTAGCTAGTTGTAGAATGCATTCTTTTTCTCCGACTTAATCCTCATTACTGAGGGTTGTGACCCTTGTGGAAGCAATGCCTCTTCTCCAGTTATCCCTTGCCTGCGCTGCACGTAGCGCTCCAACCACCGAGGTGCCTGCTGCTGCCTTAACTTGATCCGTCCATCGTGTGGGGATCTTCCTCTCCTTCTCTTCTTATCCAGGCTACCGATCACAACCAGTAATTCCAGGTTATCCTCATTGCCACGCGCAACGTGTCCAAAGAACTGTAAAATGGAATCAAACACATAAATTACATTAATTACCATGCGAGCTTAACAAGGAGCTTAACCTGCGATAACTCGTTTTAAAATGTTAGACGACAATGCAATCTTGATCATTTTTGCAATGAATTGACCCTTTTGTATAAATTCTATATGCTGTATATCGCTTGTTTGCTAGAACAACGTCACTATCCAAATTTAAAATGTTAAAGTGATGTTTTAAAAAGCATTATGAAAGTTTTTGCATAATGTAAACAATTAATTATAATTATTAGAGAATTTATCAGATACTTCTTGAATTTATAAATATCCAGTAAAACATTGAACATTTTTTCATTTGTTAATTGAAATCGCGCTTATTTTGTGGAATTAAATATATATATATATATATATATATCTCCTTATCATTCATCGTTCACTTTGTGTAATACTACTTAAAAGTGTATTACGCAAATTACTTTTAAGTGGTATTACACAAAGTAAACGATGAATGATAATGAGAGTGTTATATTACCGTTACAAAAAATCAACAATTTTTTTAGTACCTATATAAAATATTAAATATAATCTTTAATTTTTCAACATAAACACTTTAACATAAAAACAACAACAATAAAAAAAATTCAACCCACGCGCATTTTCAGAATACAAATCCACGTTCTCAATAAAAATCTACTAATAAACTGTGAATTCCAACCATATATAAAAAAATCATTGTACATTTAACGCAGTAACCGATTAATAATATTCAGTAGATTGTCATGAAATATTATGGTAAAAATATTTTCACATTATCTGTGATTAATTTTATCTCTCAACACCTACAGTATATATTATTACATCCGAAGTATAACTTTTCCCAGCATTAACTCGAATATTTCTCGCTGGTCTTTTATCGAGTATCAATAAATCGCTTTATAAAAATACCGCTTATTATGTAACGATCTTCGTGATCTACGATACGATACTCAACGACGCACGACTCGAGTCTTTTTAATCCGATTTTCAATCTCGATTCCTGAGATCGATATTTAAACTGATATTCTTAATCGATTTTTAAAGTCTGACGAATTCATTATTTTTTTTTAAATCCCGCGTAGGCCTTGCCTATATGGGATATTAAGTTTATGTTTTAAATATATATGTATGTATAAATGAATACCTGTTCTATGAAATTATGAAAAGTGAAATGTTAAAAATATGTATAAAAAATTACATTTTAAATAAATCATTTTATAGACAAATCTTTTAAACATAAATGGTACCCGGAGAATTTTGTATTTTTTGTAAAATCGACTTACATGGATCTGGCGGATTTTTAAAGTAGGCCACACATATAATGCTTAGATATTTAATATTCTCATACGATCCTATTGTTTGTTATTGATTTATTTTTGGATTTCAAAATAATGAAGTATCATTTGTACTTGTTTCACAATCCGACTGGCTGTATTTAAAACCTGCGTGAGACAAGATAATAATATTTTTCTTCCAAAAGATGATTAAATGGACCGAAGAGAGTGGGAAGACTTTAATGTCGTGATTCCTGATCGTCCGTGAGAAAATATATACAATGGGATAAAATATGTTTTCTACAATTAGTTACGTTAGTATTATTCTACAAAAGCCGTGTATAAACGATGTTTGTTAAAAAATTAGAAGCGTCAACTATTATTCATATAAATAACATGTTCTTTGTCGAATCCCATATTATTATATAATTTCATAAAATTATTCAAACACACACCTAAACTATGACTGGGGAAAAGACGAAATAATTTATTAGAATTTTTGCATGATGATAAAATTAAACCAATATCTTAGTCAATAGCGTCAAAGACTACAAATTGTTTGTTAATTTATATTTTTTAGGCAATAATATCGATAATTCTTTTTCTTATCTCATCCGAACCCAGTGGTGTATAGGGCACTGAATCAGATTGATGCATTTTAAGGTTGATTATTAATTACATGAAGTCAAGGTGATCAGCCTTACGCTTCACGTACCAGAGTGACTCGTATATAAAAAAAATATAGGACTGAAAAATATTTATTTTAACCTCTCTCGAAATCGAGCCCGGGTCGTCAACATGGTAGCCAAACCCGGTAACCATCAAACTATGGAGAAGTTTAAATTTAATAATACATAGGTATACACTTATAAATCATGCTAACATGTCATTACATGGTCTTTAATATTTCTTTTACATCTTAAATTGATCAGATTACATGGCATTATAACTCTACTTATCAGGAGTTTCTGAAGTCCGATGATATCCTTACATCGCGACAAAAACTTTATTGATATGAATTCTAGAATATTGCTCAAAGTGGAACTCTTGTCTATGACCACGTAAGATCTACATATATGTAATGTTGTACTCGTATATTTAAATTATTTTTTTACAATTATAATTGCCAAGTAATTTCATTGAGAAATTGAAATAAAAGTAATGTTTTGTCTTGTATAAATATGTTTATGAAATTTTTCCCTTCCATTGAATGGAATAATGCGGCGATTTCGGAAGCTACAAAAATCCGACTAAATGACTACTCTCTGTTTATTTTGAAAATAATATCTACGTTTTTTCTTTTCCCAAGTGCTCCTCACCATAACTTGAATGTCGAGTGCCTGGGAAAGTTAAAAACAAACAATCTAACAAACCTACTTTATGAAGAAACTCCGCAAAACAACCGACCTGCCTGGAAGAACCGACAGACTCTGCCCGCATTTTTTGCTCCTTTTTATAATTAAGATTTTACGAAAATAGCTGATATCGTCGAATCGAAATGTAAATTTCATAGATACCGTTTTTTCGATTATAAACAAAAAAAATTGCCAAAAAATAATTAGTTGATGTAATAAATATTTTTTTCTCAAATAGTACGTTTGATTTTAATATTTAATATATAATATAAATTAAAATGAAGTTCTATAAATTAAATTCCAAATCTGTAAAAAAATGAATGGGAAGTACTTAGCAAAATAATCAGTTCGTAAAGTGTATTGAGTTTAATATAATTACTCAGTTCCGACAAATAGTAGGATATTGCGTGTGAATACTCAAAGTTTCTTTATATACCAATCGGTTCATTTTTCAGAGTAGTTATTTAATAGATTTGGAAATTTGGCTAATAGTGGCGTCAAATAATAATAAAAAGAAAAATTATGAAGTATATAGCTTACTCCAATGAACATATTTTTACTTCTACCTTCATTCGTATAAAAACGATAGATATTTCATCTCAAGTTACGACACACATAATTTTGATATATTGTACGTATGGTAAATAATCCAGCGTCTGATAAAGTAAATAATAATTAAATTCTTGATTGAATTGTTTAATTGCAAAATATATATTGTTAGCCATAATGGTTTAAAAGCATATACATACTCACTTTATATAAATAAAAAATCCCTTGTTAGATAGGACATAATTATAAAACCGATATAACTTTCTATTCATATTAGTGAAGTCAAAACTAACAGGTGCAAGTGAATTTACAAATGAATCGTCTCCGAAAATTGAAGCTGGACATCTCTTCTTGCACAAATGAAATTCCTGACTTATTAAATATTATTCCTGATCATATTACTATTACCTGGCGTTGTATTGTACCCTAAAATAATTTTGTCTTCGTTCCTATAAATGCATTTGATTTTTTTAATAAACTCCTAAAATTTTACACGGATTTTAAAAGTTGCTGGTGCAGGATTTTCTCCGTTAAGAAAATTAGCGCTAATGATCGTTATTATCTGGGGATAATTGCAATTACTGACCTGGATAATTCATTTTAATGAGCTTAACAAACAATAAAGGAAATTACCAATTGATAAAGTATTATTTTATCTGTTTGGAATTAATATTATATGCAAAATTACGTTTTTACACGAACATTATTTATTGAATTGAATTAAAATACTCAACGATGAGAGTACGGTGCAGAATCGGACTAATATATTTTGTTGTATGGAATTTTCATTACTAGGTCAAATATTAACTGTATTTGTGAACACCAAAACCAATTTTGCGCATTAAAAATCATAAATACTCTTGAAACTGTTTTTATGTTCATATTATTTCAATAATTAAAGAAAACACTTCGTTTTTTACCACTTGAGTTTAATTATAGACTACATGTTTCAGAAGCTAAACTTCCATCATTCAGGTCTGTATAATAACTAAAATATAAAATATAAAATTGTTCTATAAATAATATATTATATATTCTATTTATATTTTATATTTTAGTTATTATACAGACCTGAATGATGGAAGTTTAGCTTCTGAAACATGTAGTCTATAATTAAACTCAAGTGGTAAAAAACGAAGTGTTTTCTTTAATTATTGTAACATGTCTTACCACAAAGTTAATGCCGAAACAATAAATTCATATTATTTCATAGTGTTTAAATATTGGCTTTAAATTTGTTAACAAAAAAAAACATTAAAAAATAAGTTCACCTAAAAATCAGTGCTTGAACTTTACTCCATATGTGCATGTAAAAACGAACGGGCCACTCCATATACATACAATTAACCCATTTGAACCCAAATGCCTTTACCAAATTATTATTGTTATTATTACAAAGTCTACTTGTGTTCAAAGTTCAATGTTTGTTTTTATTTTTTTAAATCAGTTCTTTTTACCTGCTCACCATTATTATTAAAAAATACAATAAACTACAAATTTTATGAGTTTAATGTATTTTTATTTGTCAAGAAATATTTTTTTTGAAGCAGCCTTAATCTTTCAGGAACGAAAGTACCTATACAATACGAGATATTAAAAATCTTTATTAACTTACAGTAATTACTTTTTTGTTTAAATTTACTAAAGGAATGGTAATGATGGAATCAAAACTGAAGACAAAATAGAAAAGAATATTCTATTAGTATGCAAAACTTTCAGTAAAATCATTTTTTCTTACATGAATTCTAAATGATCATTTATTACTTACGTAAATTCCAAAAGTCTTTCATGGGCAAGATATGAATCATAGAATAGTGAATGACATAAAATAATATCCCTTATACGAATTTGTAGAAAATCGATGTAGGACAAAGTTTAATTATAAAAATAATGAATAAAATTGGAGACCGAGTTGGGTGTAATTGAAATGATTTTTAATATTTTTTAAGGTTATATGGACATGTGGAGTAAATGGATTATGAGAAAATTACTAAAATGGATAGCATAGCGAGGAAAACCTAGAAACACTACATTAAAACTGAAATCTGGCCTTGTAAAAACTTCTCGCAATCGTAAAACAAGTGTCAGTGCATTCTTATAAATTGAGGAAGCTAAGAGTATATAGTAAGATAAACACGAATAAACACTTTCTATCCTCTACCTACCTCTAAGGAAAGGGTGTAATAATAGTAGAAGTATTTTTAAAATGAGCATTTATTTTTATTTTTTATCAAACATTTCCGGTCGCTAAGGTGTCAAAATGACCACATCCATATCGAAATTAGTATTCCTCCGCGTTGTGAACTTTTTGCGGGTTCCCGCAGTATCTGCAGATTGCAAAGCAGGTCAGAGGTACCAATGCACTCTTAATTTCTCTTCTTCTTTTTATACACTGGGATTTAATTTGCATTCCCATTCATATACGAACGTATCTCCGAACTCGAACTCGCCGCAAGACAACTATGGGAGTATCATCCGCGCATACAATACTAATTATAACTCCCAAAACATTGAATTAATTCGGAATGGCCGAGAAATTTATGTAGGTAGGTAGATTTTTATCTTTTTTAAGTACCTTGTATTTTTTTAAACTTTAAACGATCTATAATTGTTCTACATGGACGCCTTACTTGAAAACTTAGGTTAATTGGTGCAATTTGCAGCTTCGTAACTAACAAAAAAATTTATAAAATATTTTATTTTACTAATATTACTAACATTTAAAAAAATATATAAATGAATTTTATTCTGAAAAAAATATAAATGAATAATATGAATTTTATTCATTTATTTATTTTAACTTCATGTACAGAAAAAAAAAGTACATTGGCGGGCTTATTACTAAAAAGCGATATCTTCCAACCAATTTAAACCAGACTAGTGATATTGGTCAAAACGTTTGATACCTTATACCTGTTTGCAATCAGAGGGTAGATATTGTTGAACATAAATTATAAATGAGAAAGAAATGAAAACTTAAATTATAATTGACTGCTGTATTAATGAAGCAACTACTTTATATTAAATATTTATTAAAATTACAAATTGATGATAATAAGGAAGGCAAAGGAAGAAGGGAGTTTAAGGAAGGAGGTAGAGTAAAAAACAAAGGAATTTGGTTTGATGGATAGTTAGGATTCTAATGATAGATAGTAATGTTTTAGACCCTTCTTAAAAGTTATCAGAGAAGGTGCATTTTTTTACAAGGAAAGGTAATTGATTTCATAGTGTTTTTTATATTTATGATTATTGTCAAATATGTGTCTTTACTGTTTCACTCATTTACGTCAATTATAGAAATTCAATTTACAGTTTTTTTATCAACTACTGTAAATTGTTAAGCGCCCTTGAGGTGATTTCTCGCAAAAACCACGCTACACAAAATGTCCAATAAATTAATAAAGCACGTTTTTCAAACATGCATCCTAAACAGAGTGCTAGTACCAACATTCATGAGACGTAGAACTACCAAAAAAAGGATTTCATCCTTGAGATGAGTGAACGCCGTTAAAATTCAAATTCAGATATTTATCATTTGAATTAAAACTTTATTAGTACTCAAAGCAACAGCTGAGTAAGAAGATAAATACGAACTTCCAATCTGTATCACTTGATGGTTGGATCTCGGTTGGATGGTTGCTTGAACAAAATGTTAAATTACAATAATCCCGCCAACGTACTAACTTTGTAAATGGTCTAAAGTAAATATGAAACGAAACAAATTTGTCTTTAGAAAATAAACATTACATCTCCTGCATACATATAACATCATATAAAAAATGCAGCCCCAAAAATTTACATGTTTCGTATGTCTACTGCTACACAGTTTAAAGAAGGTAATTAAAACATATTTTTTATTATAACAAAATGTGGTTATTTCGCCAAATAAATCGTTTCATAAGTCAGTGCAGTAAAGTATTAGTTTTGGCTTTCGCCATTAATATCACCCTTTAAAAGAAATATTTTATTTATCAGAAAGTGCCCTTACGTCAATAATGTCCATGTTTCTGTGAATTTATTTGACAAATTGATTATTTCAGAGACAATCGAAATGATTGACGATTGCTATTTTTCATTGATGGAAAATAATATGAACTTTGATTAAAGGCCATATTTATTTCTGGATGTTTAACATTTTATCTATGGTCATAAATCAGCTGTCAAAGGTTCTCTTTATACTTTTATATATTTTTTTACAAAAATATTAGTAATATTTGTATATAACCACTCACCGCATATACAAATATTACTAACATTTTTGTAAATAATAAAAAAAAGTAAAAATGACAAACCACAAAGTAAATGCTTTAAATATTAATAATATTGAGAATATGTTCTCTTTATATTTTGTGTTGAATAGGTACGTGAAATGTTGTCGTAAAATGTAAAAGGAAAACAAGAGTAAGCCGTGTTTTTTTTACATTTAACAATACCGGAACGCACATTGAAAATTTGTGTAACATATTGTGTATACTTATCAAATATTGACACTATTGAATATTCTGGAATCACTCTTTAATTAAATCCGTCAATCATTAAAATTCATTGACCGGGCCAAGGAGCCTTTAAATAATCGTCCGAGGACACTTGAGCTTCCTTATTACAGGTTAATCCCATCTTCTCTATACTCTCATTTATATATTACAATATATGTATGTATAAATGTATATATGGTACACCACACTCACTTAACCAAAACCCAGACCAGACGTATCATCTTCCCACACCCTCCGACTATTTCTTCTACTTGATTCGGTTTCTAAAGATTGTTTTCCGATAGTAATCAGGCACATGGTTCGTGTCAGGGTGATCTTAAGCCAAATCACAAAACCAAAGCTTAACGTCGACTACTGATGGCTTCTGTTCATTCCTCCTCTTTTTCCTCTATGGCTTTTCAACCTGTTCTAGACATTTTCTAATTGTTCGCAGCTGTTCACGAGCAGAGCTTTTACTCCGAACAGAATTGAGTTCCTTAGTAATCCCATCTCCGGCGACTGGGTATTTCAAAACCACTCCCGTTTTTTCAAATTACAATTTAAGCATTATCGATAAAAATAAGAAAGGTATGTTGAGATGGTTTGGACATGTAGAATGAATGAGTGAGGAAAGAACGGTAAAACAAATTTATGAGGCGAATGTTATTGGGAAAAGAAGCAGAGGAAGACCGAGAAAAACATAGCACGATCAGGTATGCCAAATACTTGAAAGTGGTCAGGTTAGAAGTCGTAACAATCGGCGGGTATGTATGAGGAGATGCATGAACGTGGAAGAGGTGAAGAATGTTTGCAAGGACTGACTGGTGTGGCGCTCTATTCTCTCTGCCTACCCCTGCGGGGAAGCTGCGTGATGGTTAGTTACAATTTACTGAAGAAAAAAATCGTTTTGCGAAATACTTATACTCTTATTCAATCGTGATCCAAGGTCTTACTATAAAAATATTTGATAATTTATAGAGCATCAGTTTTATAAAATTCTACCTCAGTTTTGTTAAGTTTTACAATAAATATTTATTTTTTTATTTTGCAAATAATATTTATTTGATCAGTGTTTTGTATATTTTTTGTTGTTGATAATTTTACGTAATTCGTTAACCAAGTTTATTGTAAACATCCCTGTTAAATTTTATGCAAGTAAAGAGCTAAAACTTTTATTGAATATTAGATTACATCAACTTTAGGAAAAAGGTTATCCGTATCTATTAAAATCTTGATAACAATTCCGCAAGGGTTAAATCCTGTTTCTTAAGATTTTAAGTCTTTAAATCTAAATCTCCAGCTATACTCAATTGATGTAAGCAATCTCTGTATGGGTATGCTGCAAAAGACTCAAATGTTACTAATTTAATATTTCAAATTTAAACTACAAAATAAGTATAATTTATATTTGAAGCACTAACTTTGTGATTTTCCATTTTATAATTAAAATGTAACTTTGTTTAAAATCCATATAAATATTTAATTATAACTTAATTATAATATATACCGGTTTCGAAGCTAACCGCTTCTTTATCAAGCTTCTTTTCTTAACCGTCAAAATATTTTGAATATTGTTTAGTAATAATAATAATAATAAAATTGGATAACTTATATAGCGCCATTTTCGTAAAAAAATACCTCAAGGGCGCTTCACTGTGAATGAATTGGGGAAAATATTATAGTGGAAATGATTTAGCAAACAAATGTGTTAGTAGATAGAGTTTTAGTATTAATCAGTCTTGATAAAGAAGCGGTTAGCTTCGAAACCGGTAGACATTATAATTAAGTAATAATTAAATATTTATGGTGATTATAAACAAAGTTACATTTTAATTATACAAAATAATTTGTATTTTTACTAAACTTTTTTTCTTTTTAAACCTTTTTTCCGTTTTAAACTGGAAAGAAAATAATGCGAGGATCTTACATGGGCTTTGTTCTGTGGTTCAAGCGTCCCCAAGTACCAAATTTAATCTCAGTAGTCGGGTGAATAAACAGAACTAATAGAAGAAGGGGAGTGAATGGAATCCAAAACGTGCAGGAACAGAGTTGAGTTGAAGCTCTAATGCTTATGCAAAGCTGGAAAAAAAACATCCACTCAACTTTGAGGGTAGATAGAGTAGAAACAAGGGAAAGTCATAATTAAGAAACCACGTGTTACCTCTCCATAGTCTTATTTCTTACACAGCGTTACATGTCTTTTTTGTTAATATTTGTGAACCCTTACGTATGAACCCAGGTTTTGTTGTTAGTCTCAAAAATTGAATTATTATACTGTCTAGAAAATCGTACAGAGTTTCGCACAAACAGTTTTATTTGGATTTTTTTTTAAATCTCATTTATTGTATGTGAAATATTGCACACCTTTTAAGATATCTGTTATACTTTATTTAAAAGCATCACAATAATTAGAAGAAATAAATAATGAACATCGGCATTTTTTTAAAGTAAATTTTGGTATCCGATAAGAAGGATTATTGGTTATTATAGATTTTCGAACTATAATGACCAATAATCTAAATCTGGCAGTGAAAATGTTATATGACGTCAAGTTTTTCGATATTTAAGTTTCGCCCCCGAGTAAGCAAGTTAAATACCATTAAATATTTAACAAATAATACCACTTGCGTTTTATTTCATTACACACGACTAGTTTCGAAAACAACCGTAGTTTTCGAAACTAGTCGTGTGTAATGAAATAAAACTCAATAAGTGATATTATGCAAGTGTTTTTTTTATATTTTACTATTTTATTTTTAAAATAACCAACATATCATTCCATAAAGTTATGTAAAGCCGAATAAATAATATTTGTTATCTGTCTATTACAAACGTAAAAATTATAACTAAGTACATATTTGTATACATAATTTGAAGAATGTTTGCAAATACAGGGTGGTATGGCGTTCTAATATATCTGCCTACCTCTGCGGAGAAGCGGCGTGATGGTTAGTTAGTATTTGTATTTTTATGAACCAATTTATTTGCCTGATTTAATCAAACACACCGAAATTTCATGTATGTATCAGTATATCGTTTTTTTCCAATTTTGCCGACCGAATTAGTGTTGCTGTAATTGATTGTTTCTTGTTTTCCACAGATGTTAATTTTCCAGCAAACTAACCATTCAAATGAATGAAACGAACAATCGGTAAGTGAGTTAAATTAATGGTTCTTTCTTTGTTTCAGGTAAGTGTGGAGTTTACCTCCTCCCGGTGAACTGCCGGTGTGACCCTTCACGGCTAACCGAACCGCCATGGGAAGTGAGACCGATTATCCGGCCCGTTCATTGTTCTACTCGCGCTGGAATGCGGTAACATCCTTATCATATGGAAATCAGATTACATTAAAACGGCTCGTACAATTTACAATATTATTAGACGCATAAAAACATATAATTTTTTCATACTAATGATTATAATCGCAGTAGCTTGTACCATATGTACCGTAAGATCGATCAATTTCGCGATACATATATTTTTTATATCAAACACTGTTTACATACACTCGCCATTATTTTATATTTTTCTTAACCTTTCCCTTCCGGTACTTAAATAAAACTCGCGTCCCGGTGTTAGGTGGTCACTACACAATAAAACGTTAGCGATTTTAAATCGGAAAAATACGAACATTCATAGCTAATCCCCTTGATTAATTATAAAAAAATTCAAAATTATAATAATTTTGATTTATTTGCTGAAAACATAAAAAAAAACATGAAGCAATGCTCACGGAACAAGCGCAGGTCCATTCTTGTCGACAGCTCAAGAGCTACTGGCGCCAACTCGCTAGATAGCCAGAGAACATTGAGCTTTGAGCCCTTGTATTTATTATATTTATAGAGATATTATGGTTATAAGAAGCAATGTGTACTAGGTACACAACACGGGAAAGGAGGGTTAACATGATATATTAATGACAATGACAACAAACATGCGC